>NW_019101610.1:0-311730 GCF_001856785.1 Myzus persicae
ACTGACTGTAACTTTGTGCGTTAAAACAAGTGTATGCTTTTTGTGAAATTGTGATGTTATTCCAGTTTTACTATTTACAATACACTACGTCACTACTGTTAGTGCAACGTATCAGAATTTCTATGTCTTGTTCATGTTGTTGTGAAAGATTAAACGTGGTTTTTGCAGCCCGCGCTAATGGTAACGTTGTTTATTCTTTGTTAAATTTTTGTATTGCATACACCTAAAAAGCAGAACATGTTTGTATACAAATCATCAAAATAATTGATATGTTTTAGTTACATACTTGCATATATTCTTACGTTTACATGTATGTAGATGTATATTTATGCTTAAATATTTACATTTATCTCATATAATACGTGTACCTTTGTGTGATAAAAAAATTTGAGTCTATGCCTTTCGTTAATCTGTTATGTTTTATTTCATTCCCAATACACATTATAGACATAGCAATGCATAGACACTGACAGGGTTTGTTTGAAGTTTCAAATGTTCTTGTTGAAACATGTACGATATTCCATTCATATTATATTAAAGTTTGTATGACAAGTGAGTTTCACACAACCAAGTTGGTTGTGACAACTTGGTTTATTCATTGTATTTTTCTTCTCCGATTATTTTGTCCCTGGAAATAATCATTACACAGTTCTATAATAAATATCATATAAAAGTAATTTCTTCATTTCTTACGATACCCATTGCTGCGGGGAGCTGTTTTATTTTGCAAACTATATACTGGAAAGTGAGGCAGTTGACATATTATTTCCAAATCCTACATAAAAAATTCGAAATAAATTACATTGGATTGTAGTAGCTACAGTAGTATCATTTTGTTATCACAGACCCTGTCGGTAAAGAAAAAGTACGTAAACGATAGACATTTTAAACACATAACCTCAATTTCTCGAATGAAATACGAATGGATAAGTGGTTACCATCTAAAACCAGAACCGCGGTTATACGATATGTTTAAAAATTTGTTATCAAAATCCCCGAAATTTCGAATATTGATTAAGATGATTATCTTGTTTTTTTATCGTAAATTTCTTTAATGTTTATCACAAAATTTCTGAACGACAATTGGGAATATCGTACCACAGTCTTTTACAATGGAACATCAAAAAACTTTTCGTTTAACAACTTGTCGATCTGATATAAGTGATTAATGTCACCCACTAACAGACGGCCACAATTTTGTATGATTTTCCTCCATTGTCCTGACTTCTATAGACATTTGATTTACACACAATCTTTCTGGCAACTTAAATATCACTTATTAAAAATGTATGCATATTTATGTCAATTGCATTTATCACAAATTTAACGAATATACTTTGATCGCATAATTAAAGGTTAACAAATATATTCACCAAATGTTTTTTACACGATTTTTTTTTGTAAAATATCATATAAAAATGTATCAACGTTAAAAGCAAGTCGAACTAAATTGTGAAATTAAAATACCCATAAAATAAATTTTGAAATTTACATATATTACAACACATTTTTTATTATATTGTACACTGAACATTAGATAACCATAGATTTATACAATTTCAACAGATTTTTAATTTAGAAGTAACCAGTTACATAATATCAGTAAAAAACCCGAACAAACGTCATATATACAAAGGAGGATATAAATATGCGAGGAAAAAATAATAATAATTTAAATAATCGCTTTATTACAACACACATAAATTGCTTTAACACAAAAAATATACAGTATGGACTTAGAGGAGTATTATTGTAATTGATAACATAGAGTGGACCATTAAACATTTTAAAAAAATCAAATCTAAAATTTATGACTTCGTGATTACTGAGATTGGCAGAAAATTTATAATGTTTACCGCGGATGGTCTGGCCACTGTACGGTCATAGCGAATTGAAACAATTTCCCACCCTGGTGACGATGATTCACTCTCGTCACATTGATAATACACATGATTAATAGTTTATTGTAGTCATACCTAGGATTGTTATATTTATTCATTTCATGTTTGCATCTAATGTTAAAATTTGTTATATAATACCTTTAATAAGTTTAAAATACACAAATATGTTTAACCGCTGTTCAAACTACTGCGTACGTTTAAATGTCTAACTAATCAGATTTAATAGTTTAAGCAAATTAACTAGTGAATACTCTCACTTTTAAATTAAAAAAACATGATTTCAACAAAAATATACCAAAAAATTTTTTTTAATATCAAGAATTTCTTTTCTACTCAGTTTTCTAAACCATTGATTAGTATTATGGCAGAACATATCAAAAAATTGTGACAAATGTCCCAGAAAAATGTTTGTTCATGCCTATGGTCTTATCACATGTAATAATATTATTGAAATATCCGTATTTTCAACCCGCCACAACTTTGTTACAATAGAACTATTTAGTACTTAGAAATTAAAATAGCGTTCTAAAAAACCTATTAAAATATTAGCTGTTTTAATGTAACATATATTAAATATATATTTATATTGATGTAATGATGTACAGCTTGTATTTATTGACTGTAAAGATGTGAGATAAAAAATATTTATGCCTTTTGTCAATCTGTTGTTTTTTCAGATTTATCATTCCCAACTCATCACAGCTACTGTTACGCATCAGAACGTGCATATATATTATGAAAATGTAAATGTGATAATTACAGCCCGAGGTAATAGTTACGTTGTTGTATAAGTGAAGACTAAATGATAGTGTTGACTTACCCAAACTGCTTTGACCATTAGGATTAGTTATGACTATCCAATGTAGCCTTAAAATGTTTATACATCCTTAAGTTTGGAAATTGCCATGCAGACCACTTCTAATATTCTAGTAGATCCGGAACAGTGATCTAGAGCTCTACTAGTCAGCTGGGTTATTGAGCTATATTGTACATCGATTTTTGAAATTATTTAAATATACTTACTTTCAAACATACATCATACATATTTGTGTTGTATTGTTATTAAATCATTTTTAAGTCAAATTGAATAAAATCATATTTTCTTTTAGGGATTATTATCATTTATATAAAAATATTTTTTGTATAGTCGAGTTTATAAACGGCTATAGCAAAAGTTAACACAACTCGAGTTTACAGATACATTATTTTATAGTATTCCCTATATTATTTATAATATCTAAACCAAAATGAACGAACTTGTTGATCATATAATAAACACCTCTTACTATCTATTTTTATTGTTGACTTGTAAATAATATATGTCCTGTAGGTTTATATAGGATTATAGGACTAGTATACCTATGGAGGTATATAGTTTTATGCACACTCTCTGATAAAAAAAATTGTTATGTGTATTTAATTAAAAATAATTAATATACATACATTATTATGAAACTGAGGGAGTTTTAGGTACACTCATTATCTAAAATATAGTTACGGTTTCCCTGCATGAAGATCCTTTTCTAGTTGCAGTTGACAATAGGACATGCTGATTGTATTTACTCAACCATATTTCAGGCTGGTTGTTCAAGCTAGACATTGCAGGTTCATTGTTGTTTGAGACATTTGTGGCCACTAAACTACCCATGTAACACATACAATCATGGTTTATGATTTAAGAATATATAATATGAGTACAATTACACAACATTTAAAATAAATTTTGTGTTTGTGATATCTCATTCAATAAAAGTTAAATATCACTAACAATTTATACATTTTATCATTGTCTTGAGTTTTATTTATTTTTCAAACAAAATTGATTATAATTCAAGTATATACATAATGTATAAAATGATGTTATTTTAAAAAGATACCAAAATTCATAACTTATAGCAATTGTAATATAATAATATTTTAATTAAACCATAATATACAAAAATAAATAAATTAAAACTTGGTGAACAATCTATGATGGTTTTAGACAAAGTACATGTATATTAAAAACTTCATGTATTGGAAAACTAAAAAATTGATCATTCCCTCATATAACATGAGTTTTAATGTGGGTATAATATGAACTAAGAAAATCATATTGTTTATAACATCTTTTACATAGTAACCTTTTTAAACATTTTTGTTCTGTTTTATTTTTTTTATGATTATTTAAATGTGTTTTATAATTTTTATAAACTTTGAATTTAAGTCCACAAATCGTACACAAAAATATTTCATTCAACTTATCTGAATGTTCATTACTATGCAATTTCCATTCAGCAACAGATTTAAAAGTTTTTCTATGTTTTCTACAGTTCAATTCAGTGTTATAGATACAATTCAAACGAGAATCATTTTTATGTTTTTCAACTGAATTAGTAATATTTGGAGTTCTATCTACTGTTTTTGAATTATCTTCAAAACTATCCTTACTTATGGATTCTTTTCCAAACATATCTTCATTTATATGGATAATGGATTCACAACCATTATTCAATTCTTTACTTATTTTGGCATGAACAGTATTATTATCTATCAGTATTCCTATAGATTTTTCATTTTCATCAAAATCTATGGTATTCATTTCAATCTCAGATTCATTTTCATTGTTTTTGAATGTACGTTGAATATTTGCTTTGCCTTCATCTGGTATGGATCCCTGTGTATCAGTCTTCTTCAGTTTACATGGTTTAATTTCATCATGCTTTTCACTAATTTTTGTCAGCCTTAATTTTAATTCATCAATATACGGATATTCTTTTTTACCCTGCATTTTTTTTAAAAGAAGCTTACTATCGTTTTCTTGTTCTCCCAATTTGAGTAAAGTTTCTTTCATTATGAAAGACAGCGATTGTAGTTTTCCATCAGTTTTTTCAGACTCGTCGATTTCTTGGTCACTATTTGAGCGGTTATCGTTTTGATTTGAACTATACACTGACACAGCATTCAACTTCTCTGGTCTGCCTAGTTTTTTTAAGTTAACCTCGGCATTATTACTAATATTGTTCTTTTTTGGTCGTCCTCTAGGTTTTTTCACAAAAGGACCATCATTTTTTTTATCTGAATAATTCGTTGGCTTTTCTTTAACCTTATTTTTCTGGAATATTTTATCAGAATAGACTTTATTACGAGTCTGTAAGGTGTTCAACATTTCAGGATTTAATGAATTTATTTGTATATTATGACCAAAATCTCCATCAGACTTTCTTATACTTGGTGTCCAAGCATGTCTACGTTTTCTATTCTTAAATTTTAGATAGATAAGATTTGGCCCATCGTAAGTTCTAACACAAATATCAGTACCAACATGTGCTTTATAAGACAATTTTGAAGCAAACTTTTGACAGCATTTTTGACAAACAACTTGTTTACAAATAAAGTCAAAGTCCTTTAATGGTAACAACTTTAACGTGCCTTTTTTAATACAAAAATTTTCGTATCCAGTTTTTATACTATTATTTTTGTATTTGAGATCTGCATTATGGCGAAGTAAAACTAATAAATGATCTCTGGAAGTCTGAAAAACAATAATATAAATAAATATATAAGCACATTAATTAAATAATTATAATACTTAATACAATAATACAAAATGTATAATAAAGGTCTAAGGTTACAGAATTGTAAATTACTTACATAATAGATAATTATTATAATTATACATGGGTATTAAAAAATATATTATGTACTTCAAACGTTTAACTCAGCCAATTTATTTCAAAAACAATCAATAAATTTTATATTTTGAAAATTCTAATACATACATTTTGAATGAATAGCTTATTAACTATAAATTATAATATATTTATATATTATATATATTTAGGACTACACTTAAATTATGACAAACCAGAATAGATGGTCATGGGGAGACGAAACAACATAGAAATATTGCCATTCACGAATATTGATATTTATGAGTTCAGTCAAACAATTTAAATACTTATTTAATTAAAAATGTACTCTAGCATTTCTATGAGGAAAAAATGCTTTTACGGAATCACAAAGAAACTAGGTTGTAGTATCTGTTGATAAAAGTTAAGAAATAATTTTATATTATACCAATTTGCCCAGTAATCACCTATGGGTAGTGTCCCTAGGAGACATGGCTCCTAAGAAAACAAAGTAAAAGAAACTGATAGTTTTTTAAACAAAAACCTGAAGGAAGATTTTTGGACCAGTAAATGATGAAGAAAGGGGGTCAGTGAAGAGCATGGAAAAATAACGAGTTGGGAGACTTCCAGAAACAAATCATATTGAACACAATTAAGAGCCAAAGATTACAGTGGTAGAAGCACGCATGGAATCAACTTTTATGCATGATCAAGGAAAAAAATCTAGTAAGAAAAGGGCAAATTGGAAACATCATTTGAGATATGAAGATATAATTTAAAAAGATGCAGAATCACAGAATAGAAGACCAGACTAGAAAACATGAGCAGCTTATAAGGAAAATTGAAAGATTGTGTGACAAGATGGATGATCTTAATGGTAAATAGTTCCTAAGAAAAAGAAGAGTACACCAAAAATGTCAAAGATAAAGCCTCATAGGTAGAGTATGAGATAAAAAAATTATAGTTCAAATTTAAAAAGTTAAAAGTTAAAAATATGAACTATTAGATGTTATTAAATTTTAATTTTTGAAAATTAAAAATACTGAATAAAAAACTTACAAAAAACAACTAGTCAAAGGAACAGATTTAAATGTAATAAAAATTACAAAAATTTGTACATAAATATGGAAGTATAATTTATAAAACATGTGCTAAATATATCAAAATATATGGGAATAAACATTTTTATTTCTATATAAGTACAAGGCATTTAGGGAAAAAATACATGAAATAAAATTTTAAAAATATCAGATATATTTAGAATATATTATCAAAAGATGAGTAGCATTGAATAATTTACGATTTCTTCTAAATATTTGTATGTTAAATATCGCCTATTAGGTCTCATAAAAATATTTTTAAAACAGCTAAACGATCATTTGACATCAACAAATGTAATTGGAGCATATTTAAAGGGCATAATATCTGAAGGTAATGATTCCAAATTTTTAAAAGGGTGTCAGCCACTCATTATTTCATTGATTGTTTTTAAATCAATTTAGCCATATCTAAATGGTCTATAAGTATATTTGATAATTCCAAAAATCAAAATTTGAATACATGCATAATTTAATCATAAAAATAAAGTGAGCATGCTTAAAAAATCATCCTGTATAACAACTATGGTGATATCAAGAATCATTTACCTATATTATTTTATTTACTATGACATTTTCTATTGTGATTAATGAGAGATTAAAAATATTTCCCACAGAATAATGATTATTGTTAATATGTTTGTAAATAGGCCAATATAAAAATATGAAATTTGTAATGATCGGTAAAATACATAAAAACTGTATTTGCTCAAAATATATAAAAATGAATACAGATGTTTTATATTATTTAAGGTCATCACTGACAACAGCAGTGGCGGTAAAACTATTTTTTCTTGACGGTGCCGCCATGGTGGCAGTCAATTGTGTGTGGACTCACTTTACCGCTACCTACCACTGCAGTGTGTTGAAAACTTTAAAATATTTTGAAAATCATAATTATCAAACAGAACCTGCATTTAACAAAATTATATATTTACATAAAAATGTATGTCCTAGGTATCACAAAGATTAACTGTATTAACTGATTAAACTTAAGTGCAAAGTCATAAAAATGAAAACACAAAACTAATTCGTAAAATACAGATGATTATAATTTGATATATTATATTAAAGTGTACATGTTTGTAGGTTATACAATTGGTATATTTTTAAAATATGTGAAGGTAGATCAAATAATATATTTTGGTTATCTAATAGTTAATCATTAAATAGTTAAATACTAGTGTATTTTTATAAATATATTAGTCTGTAAATAAATTGTTTATGAATCAAGTATGCACAATTATGCATATTTTATTAATTAAAATATAATAGAATACCTATTATTTTAATAAGTGGATCCACAAATTAGTTTACTCGGTATAATTCATTAATCTTCAGTAAACTAACTTACAGTTTATTCTACAGCATAATAATACTTAAAATACCATTAATTATCTACTTTAAAGAAAAAATAAAATAATTAAGTTATAATTACCGTGGGTGAATCATTTTCTGGAGCAATAGTCTCAAGATTTAATAGTTTAAAAAATGAAATTTTTTCCAAATTTGTTTCAGTCATTTTTACACTAAAACAAAATTAAATATTAAAATAATTAGTAATTACAATAGCTCATAGGGTAAAGGATAATACTTAAAAATAAAAGTATCATAAATAAATCTATCAACTGCTAATTTTAAGTTGATCACAATTATATCTATATTCAAGGCTGGGCAAGTTAACTATTTTCTTTAACTTGTTAAGTTAAGTTAATATAGAAATATGTCAGTTGAGTTTAAAGCTAAGAGTTACTTTTCGTTTTTTTAAACTTGTAAAAGTTAACAGAAAAATAAAAGTTACTTAATTTAGTAACAAATCTGTTACTCACTTTTTTCATAAAAAATTAAAAATTATACCTTTTTTTAAAACTAACAAATATCATGGTAATATAATAGAAGTTGTACAGTTTTAAATAAATTTCTATAAGTACTTTTAAGCTTTAATACTGTAATCAACTACAAAATCCAACAAAATAATTATATTTATGTATTTGTTTACCTATTAGTCCACAACTATACGAAATCATAGTTACCAAATTAATTATTAGAATATTATTAATTACCTACACATAAAATATCAAATATTATTAATTCAATTGTAATTCTATGAATGAATAAAAATATAATAATAAATAATGACTATTTATTAATTAAGATTACCGAGTATGCAAACGCATAAGGGATAGGTACAGAGTAAATAGTTATATTTTTCTTTTCTCAATGACGCACTACTACTGTGACGTATCTGTTTATAAAATATTCTCTCAATATGCAATATTATAATTTATAACCATTATTTCAAATTATTATTTATTACATATTATATTAATAAATTATATATGATAATTCAGATTATTATTATTTTTTTGTTTATGCAATTAAATAATTATTTACAAAATAAAAAATTTAACTTGTTAATTTAGAAGTTACTTCTAAAAAAATGTAACTCGTTATGTAGCTTAGTTAAAAGTAACTGAAATTTTTAACTCGTTAATGCTGAACCTTGCCTATATTGTTTTTTTAAATTAAATTATTTAATTTTATACCTTAATACATTTGAAATCAAATTAAAACATCTAATTAATCAAAATAATAAAAAATATATATAAAAGAACTACCTATAGTTTAATATTTTTTAATCAATTATTCCAGTAGGTATGTAATTAATAAACAATGAGACTTTAATTAATATTATTTATAAAAAGTACCTAGGTATATTAAGTTATTGATTATTGGTTACATTCTAAACTTATCTAGCTAAATTGATATTAAATACAATTCAGTAGAATAATCACATAGACAAGAGGGCTCAGATGTTTATGCAATTAAAACTACTGTAATATGCATGCATTTATGCACTAAAAAATTACGAATTACGCAATCAGAATATGAGCTAAAAAAGATAAAATATGAATTTTTAGCCAGTAAAAACACCAAAATATGTACAAAATAATTTATAATAATTTATAAAACATAAATATTTTATTTATATTAACTGGTAGTTATTTTTATTTATTATTTTTTTTAAAACAATTTAAAATACATTTTTTAAATTTATATAGCGCTTTATTTACTTTAATTTACACTATTATTTATCACATTATTTATTTGTGTCACTATGGTTTTTTAATTTTATCAAATTTGTATCTGCATCTGTTTTCAGTAAGTAAATTGTTGTAGCGTGAAAACTTTGTTCTATATCAACTAATGTTATTGGAGCATAGCATATTGAAGAAAGCAAGATCCTCAACCTTCACCTTGTCTTCTAATCCTTCCATACTATTAACTTCAACGAAATGTACTTACAAAATTTATACCAAAGTTTTATATCTATTATTTTTTTCAATTACGTTCTAAAATTTGTTGTGGATTTCTTTTCTTACTTTTCCATTAGCCATTTTGAGGATGGTGAGTGGTTTGTAGTAACCACCTTTAAAACTTATGTATACAAATTGTGGAATTAATTGTATGGTTTGTTAATTTAAATTGTTGTTTAAAAAAATGTACATAAATAAATATATTTATTTTTTAAATCCTAAAATATGAAACTAAAATACAAAAACCATTAAATATGCAAAAATATGCAAAATAAAAATAGTATTCTTTAATTTAGTAGAACATGAATTAAACTTGCATCCAGGCTAGCATTAAATTTGATAAATAGAAAAAATATGCAATTTCATAAACATCCGAGCCCCCATTATTAACAATAAAAATAATTTGTCACAAACTCAGAAATTGTGAACAAAATTTTTTTTCATAATTTGGTACTTATGTAATAATAGAATTGAAACTATTGCTTGAAAATAGTATTTATTAGTATGTTACTCACAGTGTATTGATCATTAAATTGAAACTATATTCGGTAATTTTTTTGGAATATATTAAGATGACAATTTTTTTTTGTTATCAATGTATTAAAATTGACAAAGAAATTTAAAAACAAAATAAAAATAGGAAAAAGTAGAAAGAAACAATTGCTGCACTACTGTAAAAAGTCACTGAAAGCAGCTTACATATTATAACTGGCACTAGACAACCGAATAACGTGAAATATTGATAATGAACAATCATTATGTTATTGTATCCTACATAAAATTATTATAGCAAATTATTTATTGAATTAGAGAATTATTTTAATCTTGGTTTACTTCAGACTTCACTAAAACTATAGAAATATTAAAGTTTGTTCCAACGAAAGATTACATTATTTGTGAATTTGCATTATAACTCTTATCACATCTGTGAGGGTATTATAAAATACATGTGTAAGTGTCTGTAAAAAAACACAGCTTAAATATATTTTTGATTTTTTAGCTATGTCAGAAATAATATAGCAATTGACCATGGAGTAGTACATCATTATCTCCTTCATAATATATTGTTCAATTTACTTTTTTTCAAAGTGTTACAATATCTCATACCCATATTATACCAGTATAATATGCCTTTATATTGATATATATTAGTGTCTAAGACCCTACTCACTCTACTACATTTCAAAATTAATTTGTTTCTTTTAATCATGAAAATGAGATACTTATAATTATTGTTTTAATTTTGTTTTAATTTTGTTTTATTTAAATAAATTATCTACATGAAAATAATAAAATGCCTCAAAACTCTTCAACTCAGTTAATTTTAGATAATATTATAAAATAAAATATTAAAAATATTATTATTTTAATATGTACACCATTAAAAAATGCATTAAACAAGGACAGTGAAAAATTACAACAAACAAGGTTGCATTGTTGCACAAGAGAGCCTAGATAATAGGCCATCTAAGTAGATAATGGGTATGCCTCGTCCAAAAATTCCTACGTTTTTTTTAATTAAAAAAGCATAAACAATACTAATAATATAATATACTAGCCAATTTATAAAATATAAAAGAAATATGCTTACTGTGTTATATATAAGTTTACTAATATACGAGAACTGTGTATAACAACGGCATTACGAGCGGCGTGCAACAAGTGTCAGTGATGTAGGTACATGCCTTGACGACAAAATACTATGGTCTATGTGTTACAGTACTACCTCACACTACTATGTATAATATGAGTAAACAAATAAAGAATAATAAGCCTCTTCTATATTGCCCTATACTCATTTCTTATCTATCAGTATTAATAGTCCATGACCAAAACACACTCACGTTGTTTATTGAACACGTTCTTATTGGTCCCAACTTGTCATACCGAAGCCCGTGTCCGGTATTGTGTAAATTTTTAGTTATTACCGAAGTACTGCATTTTATAATCCAATATTGCTAGCGGAACATACGTACATTGTAGGTATTAATAACTTAATAATTCAAATTTTGTTCTTCTTTCTTGATACACTTTGTCCCTATTATTAATGACACAACTCTATAAAAAATTTCAAATAATAGGTGATAGTTAATAACTCGATAACCACAGCTGCTGCAAGCTTTTTAGATTTGTTAAAATGAGGCAGTTAACTTATTATTTCCAAAAACCACATACAAAATTCAAATTAAGCTAAAAATTAAATTGCCGTATAATAGTATCATACTATAACCTAAGAATACAACGGTAAAAAAATACTTAGATACTAAACATTTTACGCACATAACCTCAATTGTACGTATGAAAAACGAATTGATAAGTAGTTATCTCCGAAACCATGGTTAGACCATGGCTTAAATATACAAGGTTATTGCAATAGTACCCCCACTATATCATTTTATCAAGTTCAGGAATTAAAATGGCAGCGTAAGGGGACGACGTATACAGGGCTATATTATGATATTATATCCTATGATATGGACCGTACCCTTACGCTGCCATTTTATTTTTATTTGATAACAATTTGGCTATGTGCAATAACCTTGTATATTTAAGCCATGGGTTAGACGATACGTTTAATAATTCGTTATCACATTAATTTTTATAACATTCAGATTAGTCCACAGATCATATATACTGGATCAATCCCTGGCCTATAGATTACACATAACGTCGATGTGTACATGTTAGCGACGAATCACCGGTTTTGTGGCATCTACAGCACATGAGCTAGTAACTAGTTACATATTTATCTCAATCTATCCATTATAAATATTTCATCATTTCATTGGGACAAATATGTGACCATTCACTTGCGCATGCGCAGATAAGTAAGAATAAGTGATGACTTGTCGCTAACATATACACCAAAATATTGAGCTGTGGCTCCATCCATTGTATATGATCTAAGAATGAACCATATTATTGTTAATATTGGACTTATTTAAATTTTTATCTAGACGCGTTCTTCTCCTGATGGCAGATTATTTTTGTAGGACCACTTATTTTACAGTTTGGTATCCTTATCTCTAGTCTTCATAGTCGTCATAATACACGAAATTATAAATATTGATAAAGCTAATTTTCTATAGCTTTTAAAGTTAAATTGGTATAATATATTTTTTAGGTATATACAGTGCCACAAAAACCGGGTGAGCAGAGTGTGCGGCGCACACGGACCTCAAGGCTTACATACATTTGGGGGGCCCCGGGCCCAATTTGGAGCAAACACTGAAATTGTCTTAAAACTCAAAACTTAATTATTCATAATACTTTTTTTTTTAAGTTGAAACATTATTGTAGTTGTAGGTATATACTAATATTAGATTAAGTAATAAGTATGTTAAAATGGATGGTAGGTTTAGAAAAAGGTGGGTACCTATCAAGTATTCAAGTGTCAACGTTTCTAACTTTATTAGTACTATCAATTTTTTCCATAAGATCTATTTTTATCGCGTCTATGGGTCTTTGTTTGTCGCATTGTCGGAAGAACAACAGGCTGATAGCGGAAAACGCCGACGGTTGATGAGTGACGACGTACACAACATTTTATAGGTATTTAGTACTGGGAGGCCTCTGATATCCGTTTAGTCTGCCTTTTTATTTTTATTAATTTTAGCTTATTCTATAACATCACTTATTCTTATTGTTCCCTTTGAAACAGATTGAATAAAACGTATGAACCAAAAAAAAATTTATATATATGTAGGTATACACAAAACCTAAAAACGTTGGCACTTCTAGATTGTAATACATACAGTAAAATTAATTTAGGAAGGTGCCCAAAAAAATATTGCACACGGGCCCCTTATTATGAAGTTGCGGCACTGGGTATATATATTTGGCTGTTATTATTGTTATTTGTTTCATTGGTAACTCAAATCAAAAATAAATAGTTCATTAAAACTTACTTTAAGAAAACTAAGGATATTACAAACTTCACAATATGATTGGAATAATGATGTATTGTATTAGAAAATACATACATCAAATAAAAACATTAAGCAACATATTATTTAAATTACTCATCAATCAGTATTCTTTTTAGTACTGAATGAGACAAAACGACTACATTTTATTTTTTTGATTATTACAGACAGTAGAACAAATATTAATTTTACTATTTTATAATATAAATAGTACATTACAGTATATTAATTTCCATTTTTAACTTTACTTTTTTAGTTTTATTACCCATTATTATAATTTTAAATATGATATTAAGTAAGCAAATAATTTATTGATAATCTCAATACTAACATATAGATAACAACAAACACTTTAAACATGATTAATTTTTTTTAATGCAATTAAATTTTTAAATTATGTAAATGTTTGTAAAACAAAGAACAACATTTTTCTTTTTAAACTAAGACCAATTATATATCAAGTTATCGAAATTACATAAACTTTCATTTAAAATTGACAAAATTATTAAACAGGTAGATATTTTTGGTTATATTATAATTTATTATAATTTGTAAACATAACGCAATATTTTATTATAATTACGTATATGCAAATTTAAATATAGATTAATTATGTGTGAAATAAAAAAAACAATGAGCATGTATGTAACAGATAAAATTATTTTATAATTAATAATAATAATAACCACTAGATATAATAAAATAATAACAAACGCAACCAATCCAGTTACCAGCACACACAATAAAAAAAATATATAAATATCAATAAATATATATGTATATATATATATATATGTGGGTATATGTTAATAAATGAAATAATAGTATTGCAATAAAATATTAAAGATAATCATAATGGAATAAAATAGAAATACATATAAGATAATAAAAATCACAATGTGCGGTGATGACTGATTTTGGCATTGCTAATCATAATCATCAACATTGATAAAACAAACACATTCAACCGCGTACAAAAGAGATAAATGTGGCACAAGTACTATAATAAGTTTAAAAATTCAAAAGACGTCGGCTAATCGTTCCTCAAACAGCCAAGTCACTTGTTACTGTTAATAGCTGATGTAGTAACAGTATCATTGCCACTATTGGCACCAATTTTTTCTGGTTGAATTGGTGGTGGGCCTGATATTAACAAATCGTCATCCAACAAATTTAAGATTGGAGTGGCAGTTGATGTCATAGTGGCTAAGCCACCACCACCACTACCATCACCAGCAATGGGAAGCTGTTGTTGATAGTACTGTTGCTGCTGTAGATGTTGGTTGAAGGCTACTGCCACCATTGGTGGCTGCTGATAAATGTAATTGTTAAGTGTTGTTGGTACAGTGTTGAATGTAGTTGCTGATATTACTGTCGTTGGGGAATGATGCGGCTGGAGTTGTTGATAATAACTACTGCCGACACTGAGGATGTTATTTGACAATAATGGCGGTTGCTGCAGACTGCCAGTTACTGCAGACGTTGACGTTGGTTGCAGTAGAACTTGTTTCTGGTGTTGTGGTGGTTGATACAGTTGGGATGTCTGTTGGTGGATCGGCGAAGGATAGTAAAAATTACCAGTGGTACTTCCTATTGTAGTCGTTAATTGATGGGGCTGTTGCTGTAAATGTTGATACATCTGAGGTATTTGCTGTTGGTACAGTTGAGGCTGCTGCTGCTGTGGATATAACTGAGGCTGCATTTGCTGTTGGTACAACTGAGGCTGTTGTGGATGCTGTTGCTGTGGTTTCTGTTCCTGTAGATGCTGTTGATAAATTTGAAGTTGTTGCTGTTGCTGTTGTTGCTGTTGCTGTTGCTGCTGTTGCTGTTGCTGCTGTTGCTGTTGCTGCTGTTGCTGTTGCTGCTGTTGTTGTTGCTGCAATTGTGATGGTAATTGATGGTAAAAATTTCCAACAGTTGATGTACCACCAACAGTAGTGGAAGACGATTCCGCCACTGCTGATAAACCACAACTGTTAACAGTAGCTGTCGAAATCGGAGGAGAAGACATCGGTAATGGTGGCTGTGATATGTCAGCAGATAAACCACTACCTCCTCTCACCATTTGCTGTTGATTTTGTTGTACAAATGCTCCCGCTGTTCCAACACGTGTCGCACCAGCATTGGTGGTTGAAATTTGTTGCTGGAACTTTTGTGGTGAATAAAATTGCTGCTGTCGTGATGCTAATAATGTATGAGGATGGTGATACCCATAACCACTGGCAGCACCATAACCAATACCACCACTGTATTGTGAGGGCAGTGGTCGCTGCAAAATTGCAACTGCTGCTGCTGCATTTGGGAAAACGTCACTACCACTACTCTGACTATACGAAGAAATTACGTTTTGGCTACTGCCATTGTTATCACTCAAATGAAGAGCATTCATTGCAGGCGTCATGGGTAAATCAATATCGCCAGTAGAAGCTGGAGTTATAATGTTGTTGTATGATGGTGACGGCAGTGTAGAATTTTCTGATGATTTTGTTGTGAGTAATTGATAATTATAATAGCTATATGGCACAGATGATGATGATGACAAAGGAGAAGGAAGTGATGGAGTAGTAGAATTTACTGGAACTGTCACTGCTGTTGAACCTACAGCGATGTTGTAAGAGGCTAAATACGGATAATTTGTTGATATTGCTGATGTTGGCTGTTGCTGCCTGTTGTTAAGACGATCGTAAGTTCCATTTGTGGAAGATAAATGACCACCATAGTAGGGAATGCCGCCATCAATGGGGTTGGACGAGGACGACGAAGGTGGTTGTATTTGATTATGACGGTACTGATGATAATATTGTTTTTGCTGTTGTTGCTGTTCAGATCCAAGTGGTGAAAGTCTACGAAGGTGGTTATGCTGCTCATCCCAGTGACTGCCCCCCAGAGGTGCAGCGGGCTTAATAGGCCCACCACTACTGCTGAAGCTCTCAATCAAGGCAGCCAAGTCCTCCTGTTGGTGATCTTGGTCATCAATGCCTGATACAGCAGCAAGTAAATCATCAAGACCACCAATTGTGGTGGTTGGATCGTCATCTGTCTGTTGTGTCGTGGATTCCCACTTTTGGTGTTGTTTTATCATCTGATCTCGCTGTTCGGTTTGCACTTGGCATGTTCCTGTTGGAAACAAAACATCCAATTTTATTAAGGATATAAACAATAGTAAACGTAAATACTGCATTGAGGTGATTAGATATAATAAAATTGTTTAGCCCCTAACGAATGAAATACCTTTTACACGTTGTAACAGTTTTGATACGTTAGTTAGCAACCGCTGGTAAAAATCCAAACCCTTTGCGCACCGTTCGGATAGAACTGCGTCCGGGAGTAGTCCACAGGTCGGTGACGCCGCCACGGTTTCACTACAATTTTCTAATGGTGTTCCTCCATTGGATACCACAAAACTTTCATACGCGTCCAATAATGACGACACTAGAGTCCGGCGCCGTTGCATGGCATTAGCGAAAGCCCGCCGCTCAGGTGCAGCTCGCGCATACGCCGACCTCACAGCGTCCAAAATTTTTAGTTGGGCTGACAGGTTCTGATCAATCATACTCACCTTTTCAGGCAAACATAAACATATTATTCATTTCATGAAAAAATGAATGCAAACTTGGAAAATCGATCTTTAAAATTATGTTATAAGTTTAATTAAAAAACAACAACATATAAATTTAAAAAGAACTAGAGAAAGATTTTCATGTATTTAAATCCAAAATGTGTATCATATACTACTATATAAAATAGAACCCCCTTTTTTGTATGTATGCGCACAACTGAAAAAGAACCCAACGGATTTTAGTACAGTATTCACTAGGTCAATCAATTGGTCTAGATTCAGGGAATGTCTTAATATACAATTTATTCGTACAACTTGATTAATAAAATAAAAAAACTATTTGTGCCATACATCCATAAATACTTAAATAGCATAAAATTATCACCCCACGCACAAATTTCCCTGTCGCAGTGGCACTTTTATAAGATTTCAGACAGTGTTTCGAGTTCAACCACGGTATCAGACGCTTATTTTTTGCAATGTTTTTCCGTATTTTAATTAGCTATTAGTTTTCACTCAACGATTATTATATAAGTCATATGGCGTAATCTTAATTTTTGAGTTATTTCAGTACACAAATAACACATTAATTATCGTTGTCGATGCGCATGGTGTGGGGGAACTGCTGAGCGTATGTTTTTTGATATCTAATTTGTTGGACCTAATTGAAAATGTTTACCCAGATTTATCTAATATTTCAAATAAAACGTTAAGTTGGTTTCAAGTAAGGGCAATATTGTCACCAACTAACGATCAAGTCAATAAAATAAATTACATGATACTGTTAAAATTCAATGCACCAACAAAAGTGTACTATTCCGTTGACACTGTTTTAGATTCAAAGGAGGCGATAAATTATCCAACTGAATTTTTAAATTCTTCATCTCCTTCAGGGACTCCACCACACAAATTAATTCTAAAGGTAGGTTCTTCTATAATTTTACTTCGTTACTTAAGTCCGCCAAAATTATGCAACGGTACAAGATTACAAAAAAAATCTTTAAAAAACTGTCTGCTTAAGTGTATAATCCTTACTGGCTGTGGAGGGGAGTAAATGGTCTTGATTCCTAGAGATACCAATGATACCTACCAATTTGCCATTCCAGTCCAAACGGCTCCAATTTCCCGTGAAATTAAGCTTTGCAATGACTATAAATAAGGCACAAGGTCAAACATTAAACGTTGCAGGTTTAGACATAACCGTCCAGTGTTTTTCCCATGGTCAATAGTACGTAGCTCTTTCACGTGTCACATGTAAACAAAATCTATTTGTGCTGGCCTCAGAAGACTAGACACTTAACGTGGTGTATCCAGAAATATTTAATGGTAAAAACAAATTGATATGATTGACAAAAAAATAAAAATCATACATCATACATCATAACGAAACAAATATATTCCACACTTATATATACAATTATACTAAAAAAAATAATCAAATTAAATATCTGATATAATTCATATCAAACTTTTCACATATTCCTAAACATATATAAATGTACTGAAATCTAGCAATGGCAAAGCATTGCCGAGTCAGCTAGTATATATGTATAAAATAACAGGCCTTATTTATGTACCAATTCTGTGAAGACGCTAATAGACTTTTTTCCAATTTTTTTTACAGAATTGTTTCAACTACCTTCCTAAGTGTCAACGTGTCGCCCGATTTTAAAAATTTCTACTTTTAAGAGTTGAAATCGGTAAAAATAAATTGTTTTCGTAAAAATTGTATAACTAAATATAAATTATACAGCACTTCAACCTGTGGGTTTCCATAGTGACATGCAACCATAACTTTTTGTCCGTCCAACTAAGTGTTTGATCGGCGTGTAAATATCAATTGTTCCGACTTGTAAAATTCTACAATCTATCTATATCTATCCAGGTATATAAAAATAAATCCCTATTTACCTTAGTAGAGGCATCACACTTATCGCTTATCATTTAAAACAGATCCATCTATCTTCTACCTATGATATAAAACAGTTATTATATCATTTCTTAGTGCTCATTTCACAGTGGAATCAAACAAAAGATTAATGAAAAATTGTGAAGTGACTTTTTTGATAAGCGTTTGTTCATCAGGTTAGTTTAAGCAATCACGCTTAAAATTCTAAAGAAACTTAAGTCACCCGCGGGCCGTCGTGCCATACAATAAGTGTATAGGTATATAATTTGCATGTTTATTCTATATATCTAACTATCTATCTATTTATTCTATATCTAATTTTCCGCTCAACTTTCTTCATTTTTTAGTGGGACTTGGTATTTTTTAAAAAATTTTTGGTTGGCGGGCAGATCAGGTTTAAGAATTCATCAAATTGAATTTTAGTACATTGCCTAACAAGGTGGCTGTCGGCTGAATTATACTTTTTTTTATTTATTAGAAAATGTACAATCTGTATTACATGACACAATAAATAAAATGACTGATATAACACTATGTACATAATAAAAATATACATGAGGCACATGATGAGAGAAATCATCCAGCGATGGTACCCTTTAGTAATTTATTTTTGTTCATTAATTTTATAGGACAGTGGTGGATTGGGAAGCTTGGATAGTGCGGACTTGGGAAGGTTTGGCACATCTCCAGATTTGCATACCGTAAGCCCGGATGGGTCTGAGTAGAGATTTATACAATGTGGACTTTGTGTGTATTGATAGTTTGGATTTAAGAATCGGCCTGAGTAAATAAAGGCGGTAGTTAAAGATTTTACGTTTGGACTTAAGATGAGGTTCCCATGTCAATCTTTTGTCTGGTAAAATTCCCAAATGTCTTACCTGATTCAATGAAGGAATCTCGACTCCTTGAAGTTGGAGCAAGGGGAGATTGTGTTTATGCAGTGTAAGTGACACTTGAGAAGATTTATCGGGATTTATTAAGATTTTCCACTTAATTGCCCAGGTGTTTATTAAATTGAGGTGATTTTGGAGATAGTTTGAAGAGTTACACTTTAGCCGCTCATCGGCGTGTACACAATCAAAATAATTAAATATACAAATTATAATTATAACTATAGAATCATAGTTCAACAACAATATGTTTATAGAATCATTAGAATCATTTGTAAATATTGTTATTTTTTTTTTTAAAAGGAGTTATCGAAATTCAACCACTAAGAGGGTAAAAAGGGAGTTTTTATACAGCTATATAAAACACGAGCAACGCCGTGTTGGGACAGCTAGTACCTATATAATAAAAAGCGAATGTAGTTAAATGTAAGGAAAAATTCAAAATGTGTAATATGGAAAAAAAACAAATACAATAATATTTTTTATTTTTTTTGTTTTCAATTTTATACTTAACTTACATTTTATCACATTTCACCAATAGTAAATTAATAATTGTGGGATATCAGGACATTTCTTTTAATTTTTTTTTATGTAGCTTTAAAAATATATTTTGAATAGTTTCAATTGCGTAGTTTGTTTTGAAAATCGTTTTATAATATGTATGTATTTAAATTCTATTACTAGTGAGTGCTATTAATACAACATTCATCTCTATAGGTGTATTTATGTAAATAAGTAAATATACTGTATGCGCTATATATATGACATTATACAGTCGTATATGGTTTTAGACTAACTATACTTGTGTTTATAAAAATGTAATAATATATATACGCACCAGATTTCCGTACCGATCATCCAGCTTTTTTTTCACAGCCACCGTCACATCGACTTCCGATCCTCGCAGTTCTCCTAGCATATCTACATCTTCCTGACCTGCGGCTGCGGCGTCCTTATCCTCTCGGTTCATTTCGTCTCGGAGCCGGGTCAACAGTATCTGCCGCTGCTCACGCACTTCTTTCATTTTTCCAACTACCATATTAAGCCGATCCAAACGTTTTATTGATTCACGTTGCAACATCCGTAATCGACTATCACTACCATCGTCTGATTCCGAGTCTTCATTTTGGTCCGATAACTCTACCGAGTGCAGGTAAACAAATCACATTAATAGTTTATTCATTACATGACTTGATATGCCCTGGGGTAATTATACTCACCAGCCACATCATAAGACGATTCAACAGAACCAGAGGCGGCAACTTCAGACGCGATCACAGATATTGCAGGACGAGCTGGCGGTAAACGGGCAGCGAGTTCAGCTGGTGGCAATGCAAGCAGCTCCAGGTCCCGGCGACGGCGATCCCGAACAGCTCGACTCAGAGTCACCCAGCTGTCCCGTGCACGGCCTACGTGTGCTTCCCTGTACCGGGAAGCCTCGCGGCGTAATTCACGCATTCGGCCAGCAGAGTAATCATACGGACGGCCAACCGTGCGTCGATATTCGGAGTCACCGAGTTCTTCGGTCTTTGATTAATGTTGACGCCATACAAATTGTCAGCAAACACAAATATCAAATTAGTTAAATCCCAATATATATAGTAAAATGAAATAAAATAAAGTTGAACTCGTAAAAATGGACCAACTTGTCGCAGCAAATATGGTTTACGAGTTGATACAGAATCACAGAAACAAAACCGGCTAAACTTGAAATCACGTGTATATTTGGTTAACCGATTTCATAATTATAAAAATACATAGACTTATTACACGGCTATGATTACTACTTAATTTTTTTATAAGTAGTGTGGATAAGTTTATTTGTACTAAATCATGCTATCAGCAACTACTCAAGAAGTAACTAACAAATAAATAAATTATATTTTAATTTTAACCATAGATATTATAATAAGTATTAATTATACCTAATTATTTTAATGTTTGTTACACAAAATCTTTATATATTTAGATGAATCCATATTTTAAGAGTTTTAGTGTGTTGGAGAACCTTATAATAATGTAAAATAATTATAGATTATTTCCATTTCAGTCAAAATATTGTCACAAGTAACAAAGTCTTAAAGTAAAAAAAAATATTATTAATAAAAAAATATGTAATACCTTTAGAAATCTGTCTATTTCATCCAACATACCATCTACAGCCTGAACAGCAGCTGATAGCCGAACCATGTCGATGTCTAACTGGTCTTCTTCATCTGCAATAGACGATGTTCCATTCTTTTCTTGTAGCTGTTGCAACATGGCTTGGTAAGCAGCACAACAATTTAATAATTGCTTTTTTTCCGCAACAATCATAAATAACATAAAACAATATGTTGATCATAACCAACAACTGAAATAATCAATAAGAATAAATAACAACATAAAATAAAGTGCTTACTTGTGGGAGTTCCACCACATCATTCTTCTCTTTAACACCTTCACTGGATTCAGAATTTACGCCTTTATACATTTCTAAGCATTCCAAATGTAATGTGTCCGAAAACTCATTCAATTGGTCATCTGCTTCCTGACACAATGATTGCATATCTGCTTCGAGATTGCGTTTTTCTGATCTGTTACAACCATAATACAAGAAATCCAAAGGTATGATTATGTATTTTAATTATTGGTGCTAGAGTATTATTACATGTTAATTTAAACTGAACATACCACACTTAATTACTACAACCTTTTAAATTATACCATTATTATTAAAAATCAAAGTGCCTAATAAACTTATTATTCTCAATAAATCGTAAAATATTTGATAGTTTTTTTTTGTTTTCCTATAAAAGTCAACTGTTAAGTTAAACATAAAATGATAGTTTAGGTTTTTAAGAATACAACATATTTTTATTCAAATTAAGTAATCAATATATACATTATGCAAGTGGATAAGGAAAAAACCAAAATCAAATATAATGTTAGTTTTATATTTCATAGAATCTACACAAAATTTAAAAAACATTTTTAAGCTCTTTCAAAACGATGGTATCATTAATACATTCATTAATGAATTTTGTATGGAAATGAACTAGTAATGAAAAGTGATCGTATGAAGTTTATATTTTATAAGAATTAACACCTATAAAGTGAGCTAACCTTGATGAAAAAAATATAATCAGTTAGCCGTGACTTACAAACGTATGGAATTTAGTAATTATATTAACTATTATGTTCTAAAATATGATATAGATTCATCAAATTGGTGTCTTATTAAAAACAACTACTGATTTGCATATGTATTAAGAAATGATAAAGTAAATATATTACTTTTTTCTGATACTTTAAAAATTAAATTTATAACAATTCAAATGCCATAAATCTAAAACAAAGTGAAGTAAAATTAAGATCAATAATATTGAATTTTTAGACAAAATTAACTGATTTGACAAAAAAAAATGAATACTTTTCATGACTCAACACATATAATGCCTAATTATTATATTATATAAGGAAATAATTGGAGATCTAAATTTTATTAAACACTTCAGAAATAAAACATATTTTATACTTAAATATTTTCAATAAAATTAATAGTAAGTGCGCTTTTTAATTAGATAAAATTACACCAAATTTAGAAATAAAAAAATTCAGATTTATCCCAGAAGAATTGTAATTTTGTATGGAAATTCTATATTTTTAATATGTAGTACTCGTAATTCATCTAACATGTCTAAGGATAGATTGGTTAAATTATTTATGAGAAACTGTATCAGAAATAAAATATTGTTAACTCAATAGAATACCAACCGGTACATTGCGGCTCGGTGGCGGGTAACTGTAGGCACTAGATCCTTGAATAATGAAGTAGTAGTAATACTAGATGATTCATTATTATTGGTGACCAAAACAACAGCCAATAGTTCAGGATCATCAACACCAAATGGTATAGGCTTGACCAGAGATGCACCCTTGACCCTATCTAATTGGTGATGATGAGTACTGGTTTTTGTTAAGGTATTTCCTAAACAATCACTATCATCATCATCTGACAGCACAGGCACCACAGGTTCATGATAGATTAGCTCATTTTCTGACTTGGCTGCTCGCCACTTTGCCGCAGCCACATCCATTGCAAATGATAAAGTGTCTCTGCGCATCTCCAATTCCTTAACAAATTAAAATAATAATGATAA
Source organism: Myzus persicae (assembly GCF_001856785.1). Lineage (NCBI taxonomy): Eukaryota > Metazoa > Arthropoda > Insecta > Hemiptera > Aphididae > Myzus > Myzus persicae. Next base: position 24,353 of record NW_019101610.1, read on the forward strand.
TTATTATTACTGTTATCATAGTAGACATTTTTAATGATTCATACTAACACACAACAGTAGTAGTTAAAATAACAGTTTTAATAGTACACGTGTCTAGGCACAAAGTATGATGAATTATACAAAATAAAACTAGGATTACTTCAAACAACATAACAAAAACATATTTTACTACTGATACCAGCAGTGGCGAACTGAACTTAAATTTTAAAAGAAGCATTTTCATAATTAAAAACTTACCACTACCTCAATAATCCCTCCACCCATTTTACCTTACAATAAAGTTATGATGTAAATGAAATGTGGCTAAAAGAGCCAAGAGTTCAGGCTACAGTGTTTAATTCTGAGCCACAGTCCCTTAAAAAGTTTGAAGCAGCTGCGTCAAAATTGAGCCCTTCAGCCAGCTACTGGGTACCAGTGTACCACTATTAATTATTATACATTAGATATATACAACTAAAATATGAGCCCTGAAATAAAAAGTGGTAGTCAATTAAAAGGCACCACATTTTAGGAAAAAATTAGTGTATAATATTAACATAATTAAAATATTTTATTCATTGTTATATTAAATCATTAATACCTAAATGTACTATTAAATACTATTTAGGTAATATTAAAATGCACTATGTTACTATGCACTAAATGCTTTTTTATTAGCACTATGTTCAGTGGCACTTTCTGTGGTTGATTTATTTAGGACAGTTATTATTAAGCCTAATATACTAGTAAAGATTCCTTAATATAAAATAATATTTGTAAATACTAAATGATACTTTAATAACTCATAGTAATATGATTATCAATAATAATAAAAGATAATTCAGTTTTATTTGGACACTTAGACATATTTTCTGTTGAACTATTATATTAGACATATATTAGACACACATGACGGTTGATGAATAATAAAGAGAAGTTTTTATTTTATTTAAATTATGTTCGAATAATAACAATTTAAAATTAAAATATATATTATTAAAAAGTTATAAATGAGCCACCTATTTAAGAAACAACGTTAGTCACAAAATATCACAAATTGAAATATTGAGTGGAATGTGTTATCAACTGATAGACGGATCATGTGTGAACATTTGCAAAAAAAATATTCAATTTTACCACTGTAAATAATCAGTATGAAAGAGAAATAACGATGTATCACTGGTAGTATAAAAAGTTTTTTCTTGTTTTCTCCAAATTAAATTTTATTGACTTACATCGTTTCTCAAATCGGTAGTTCAAATATAATTATGTTAGTTATACATTATATTTCTATTAGTGTCGTTAAATTAAAATCTGGACAATGTCATTTAGTTGGAATATGAGAATACTTAGTATCTTTGGATTATTTATTGGATGAAAATTTGTCTATTTCACTAGATTATGATGATCACCTATACAGTCTGAGAAAAAAGATCCAAAAATGGAAATGTGGAAATGTAATATCGCAAAAAAAAAATTAGAGTAACGACCTAGCTTATGTAATATACAATATTATTTGCGCTCTAAAAATTTCCCAAGAAATTGAGTGCAGCAAATGTCACTTAAAAATACAAATGTAATTAATTTCTCAAATCGAAAGACAACAAATTTGTTCCACTTATTGGTTGTAATTACAAAAAAAAAAATGTCTTGCTGCAAATTATGGATGTGTTCATTCCAAAAAGTGGCAAATAAATTACTTGTCGAGATTTTAAAAACTACTTTAATGGTCTATCCGAAATTGTTCTTACAAACACTTAATATTTATAATACAGTAGTTTTAAATTCTGTTAAATATTTCAAATTAAAGGGAGTTTGGGAATCAAGAAGTCACATAACAGATAAAAATATGATAAGTGAAATTAAAGTTGTCATTAAATCTCACTACTCTAGTAAAACAACTAAATAATTGAACTTGGATAGAGAACTTAGTATTTACAATAATATCATACAATTTACTTAGTAATATTATGGGTTGTCAGCCTGTCTCTTCGCTCAGGCACTCAGAATCGTTTTTTGTATACAATGAATAATTTAATTCAAATTTAACGTATCCATTACAACATTATTGAAATATCTATAAACAAAAACTGTTTTGATCTATTTTTTAAATTTGTTGGTTACAACATGAACTGCTTTTGAGAAACCGTGTTTTAAATTTTCAATCTTTATCAATAAAAATTGAACATCTTATTACATTTATAACCACAAATCAATCGAGATATTTTCAAGATTTTGATGAACTTTTCAACATTTTATTATTCTAATAAAATAAAACAGTTGTTACTTATGTAGTATCTTTTGTCCTGATATTATAACAACTGATGAGGAACCTTGTATTAAATCTACAAGTATTTTGACTCAACGAATAAATAGTTCAAAGATGGTCAAAATATTTTATACAATATACGGTGCAACAATATTATAATTTATAACTAACCAAAATAGTTGGAACTAAATTATTGGCACAAATTATTTTTATACATTTTTCAATTATACATTAACACTTAAAATGAATACTTTACCAAGTTTAGTGGTACATTTACACTATAGAAAATAGATTGTCATAATCAGAATAAGGTTTTATTACATAAATTTTAAATATTTATATTTTATTCCCGGCCATAATCTTTACAAAAACATATTGTACAAGCACATTATACCGGCTACGACACAGTAACTTTATGGTGTGCGATGAAAAATTAAAATTATCTAATACTACTCTATGGTCACAAAGTGTTCAACATTGATTTTTCTGTTTTAATTTTAAATTCGTTTTTTGTGTTTATTTATTGCTCTAAAATGTATACTAAACAACGAAGCTCTAAAAAACCAATGAGAAAACCAGATTAATTTCTAAAATGCAACTACCCCGATCAAACACAAAATTATTGTAAGTTTTTTTATTAGTTTATCATTTGTTGTACTAACAAATACAATTGATAATCAATCATTACATTTTTTAGACGTAAAAATGGTACAGATATTAGTGATATAACTAATACTGAAGTCTTGTAAGTATCAAATTATAATTATTAATTTATCCTTAACCAGAGTGAGAAGTTTTTTTGAAGTGTGAAAAATATACATGTACTGAAACTGTTCATTCTACTAAATTTTAATAATTCTAAAATTATTTTCAATAGCATTGGAGCTGATAATAATGACTAAAATACATAAGAAAACACTCATATTTTTATTTTAAAAATATGTATAGCATGTATGTAAGTACATACACAAGTACCTAACAATAATTTAAATTACAGATAATTATTTATTTATGTTTTTAAATAGTCATTCATACACATCACCAAAGATATCCTAGCTGTGGTCTCAGGAAGAAAATGCCATAATAGAAATTAAGTGTCCTTACATTGCTTGTAATTCAGAAAGCCTAATCGAAGCTTTCAAGAACAAACTTGTAAGTGTAGGTAAATGGTAAATACAATTTTATTTCCGATAGTATTTATTTAATTCAAAACTATCAATAAAAAAAATATTTTGATACTACAATACTTATACATATAATTAGTACTGGTAACAGTTGATATCATGCTTTAACGCATGTTACAGCTACCAAATTTGACAATGAAAGATTCATTGATGATACTAAAATGAGTAAAACGCAATGGTAACTATTATTATCAAGTTATTGGACAATTGCATATTTCTAAATGAATAATGCTATTTGGTAGAACATACCAAAAAATAAAAAAAATGTATTATGATCATTCTTTTTGGATGCAAATGTCTGAAAAAATAATATCTTAAGTAGGTATTTTAAAGTACCAATACCAAGATACAATTCTATCTAATTAAATTGATAATGACATGAATTCGTATTTTAGGTTTTATTTAAATTGTCTCTGGCCTGAGATCCCGCATAAGATCCCTAATATGGTAAAAGATTCTTAATAAGTGACATCAGAGACCCGAATATAATTTTAGATAAACTATAAAGATTTAAAGCATTATTGTTAAAAAATTTAAAAATCGAAATATCATTATTAAACTGATTTGGTTTTAATATTTATTTAAAATGTAAAATATGATTGATTCTAAATACAATATCCATAACATAATTAGATATTTAGGAAAATTTAGGTATATATTATTCAATTCACATTGTATCTATAAAATAAAAACCAGTTGCAATGGCACCGAACGGCAACAAGTTACACACTTAAACGAAGAATTATGAACTTAGTTTTTTTATCATAATTCAAAAATATTATTCGTGTAGACTTGAAACTATAATTTATCTATATGGTTATTACATTTATATAACATTAGGGTACATTTTTTGAAATACAAAGTCAAATGCACATCATAGTTTGTCACAAGTGTTACTTTTTTATATGCATTCTCAAATGGACACATTTAGAAGTTATTGAATACATAATGACGTCTTTGAAACACGACAATGGGGATAAATTAAAATTGTACAAATGTTATAGATTTTATGACAAATGTGTTTACTTTGGAAAATTGTCGAAAATATATATGAATTATAAATTATTATACATAAAGTGAAAACGCTAAAATAATATTGAATTATACCTAAACTTGGAATTTTGATAAATGTTTATAGTAGATTTAAGTATAGAAAATGCAGTTTCATATAAAAATGTATTATTTAGAAATTGCTTTAAACATTTTATAAACTTAATAAATTTATATTATGTTTAATATTTGTCATATATTTTTTGAATAATATCTATATGTAATAAACATTATGTTATGTATTTCAATGTAAAATTATACAAGAAATTACTGAGTATACAATATTAATGTTTGCTGTTCTAGACAGTAGTAATTTTTTAGTACATTATATACAAATAGGAAATGACAACTTGAATTTGTACAATTTGATTATTTACTCATAGTATTTTTCAATGTTTATTGGTCAAAAATGATTAATTTACTAATGTAATATTCTAAACAACTTACAACATAATTCTATTTCAATACTTTTTGAACAATAACATACTACAACTAGGTACTTACATAACATACTAATATTATTTGATAATTACAAAACATATTATTGAATGAAGATTGAGCTTATGCACAACAATTTTTGTAAAATCGCTGATCTGTACAAAGTTAATGTAAATAATAGGTGGATTTGACTAGAACTGTTTCAGGTTTAAAAAATACACAAAAACTGTCCTACTTTAGTATATGTAGTAGGTACATTTACAAGATTACCTATAAGCTATAACGTAAAATGCACACTAACACAATAGATTTTCATAATATAGAAAATTAATGTTTATATATTTAGGTAATATTAATTTAGATTATTATAATAATAAATTACGTATTATTAATATGTATAATATATATAAATATGAATAATTATGTTATGAAACACCTAAAATAACACAATAAACACAAATTGAGGAAGTACATGCAGCAATAAAAATATTACGGCGACATCTGATATTGTCGAGATAAGTCACAGAAGAAGATTCAAAAATAAATAAATGTAGCTCCCAAGTTCGAGTATCAAACAGCCAGAGACAACGAACTCACTGCGTAGCTTAAACGTCAAATGCTTGCAGATCGTGAAAACACCTAACAGCACATTCTATAGGCCGTTCATTACGTTTCTTTTTAGGTGTAGCGTCCTCTTAAATTAAACATGCTGCCTAATCAAGGGATACTTCAGGCCCACACCTATGCCTTTGGTACAAGTTTTAGCTGGTATAGCACCACCTGATATAAGAAGAAACTTAGCCAGCGATGCAAAGAAAACGGAACAGGGAAATGCTATAAGACACTTGCCCCGTGGATACCAAACGGCACCAAGCAGACTGAAATTGATAAAAAACTTTTTGAAATCAATTTCAAAGCTCATAGCATTTCTTGGTCACAAACGACTTCAAAGATTGATATCATCGAGCCAAACCAACGACTTTAAAATAAGACCAATGGAAAAACCCCCACCAGGATACCGCAATGAATGGAACACCTGAAAACACTTAATAAATTAAGAGTAAGAGTTGCCTGGACAAAGAAAAATCTGTATAAATGGGGATACAATGCAAGAACCGTAGATTGCGATTGAGGAAGCAAGAATAAACGGATTAACATAATATACTAATATGCCCTCTAAACTCGGTACACATCTGAAGACTTAGAAAATACAAAATACGTGGCTATATAAATAGCCAATCAATGAAATAAAAAAGGAATATAATATAGCATCTATACCTATAAAGCCTGGACACGATAAGTAGAAGAACTAAGAAAATGTTAGATAATATTAAAATATTAAAGATCAAGTCTGTCCAATCAACTACCCAAGTAGTTTCAGACAAATGTACAAAAAAGAAAAAAAAGACCTTATTAAACTTCGATCATTTGAGTTTCAATACTTTCAGATTTTTATCATTGGTATAATGAACTTCAAACTATTAAATAAATGAAAAAAAACTACCCACACCTGCTATTGGAAATTCTGAAAATTCCGAAAACTCTACTTAATAACTTAATGTTCGCAAATATTAAAATGTTTGCCTTTTAATTGAGTGCCAATAATATGAGTAGTCGGTATTATTAGTATATTTTTTTATTAACTAACACTTAATAATAATTTATGCTAATAATAAGTGTATGTTATGTTGGATTCTATTCTACAAGTTTACATGTATACAAATTAATCAATCCAAGTTTAGAGGATGCCTCATCCGCATGTTTTGTATCCGTCTTACACGTTTGTAACATTGCAAATATAAGCTCAGCAGATCATGTTTAATTACATCAGCTTAAAAATTAAAGTGAATCTAACTATTATGAAACTTGATGATAAGAAGTAAGAACATTATATGTGTTCATATGATGGTTTTTTACAATAGTTCAATTTTTTAGCAAGTTATGAGTATAATATATAGTGTAAATTAAAAATGTTCATAACTCACTAAAAATTAAACTATTGTAAAAAAACCATCATAAGACCACAGATAATGTTCTTACTTCTTACTATAAAGTTTCACAATAGGTAGAATCACACTAACTTTTAAATTAACAGAATTAAACGTGATCTGCTGAGCAAAAATTTGCTATTCTACGCGTTTGTAAGACAGATACAACACATGCCGGGGGGGGTGCTTTATTAACTTGGATCTATTAATTTGAATATGTTTAAACTGGTAGAATGGAATCCAACGTAACTTTATAAATAGTCATACTTTGGCAGCTGCAGATCGACCATTACCATGACGCCCATGCTCTGATTCTAAGTAATAGTAGTAGTCATCATCTGCCGAATCTTCATCTTTCGAAATCGAAGCCACCATCTTACTACCACTTTCTGAAATCAAACCAGCCCGGCCCAACAGATTCACTGCTCGCCGGTAATATGACACACGGGTCCCCATTTGCTGCAGCTGATCCTGAACGTGTTGGCCCTGGAATAGAGCAGTTACAGCACCATAATATCGACACTTGAATTCGGAGTATAGTCGCCACTTCTATAATACATTAGATAATAGTTTGTGAACCAATAATAAAAACACACTCTCAAGCCTTTAGCAGTACTTGAGAATGACTACTGAGTGTAATACTACAGCCTTACTTACCTCTAGCCTGTTAGTGCTTACGCAATATGGCTCACGTTCTACTCTTTGAACCGCATCCACAGCTCCAGCAAAATACTCACATATCATGGCTGATACTTTAGCTACATTAATAATAATATAAACATATATTTAAAATACACATACAATAGCAACATAGTAACCTATTTACAAAACAGGGTATAACAATAAGATATAACAAATTTAATTACTTTTGTTCAACTTTTTGACTTGCGCAACATGGGAAATATAACATTTTATTTTTTTATTTTTTAACACAGAAAATAAAAAATTTAAAATAGCTAATTCGTAAATCAGATGTTTAAAAAATGTTGTTTGTAAAAACATGTATTCAAGTCATGTAGTATAGGGCCAACTGGGATAAATGTAAGCATGTTATCATACTTCTTAAGTTGTTGAGAAAAACACATTCTGATTGAAATAATACATTGTACGTTTATTATTCTTCTATGATTGTTGTCAGAACAACATTTAATTTGAGATTAGGTAAATAAATATTATTTATCGAAACACATCTTTAATATATTTTTAAAATCATATAATATACATTATATTTTGTACTACCTATATACTATTATTAAATTCTTATAATAAATTTGATCAAATAGTAGAAAATATTTTTAGTTTAAAAAGTAAAATCTTTTTTTAAATATTATATTAGAATTTAAATAGAGACTTGTTAAAATCTAAATTGTTTTTAAAAAAGACTAATTCTCAAATGATTGAGCTATTTAAAAAATGTTGACTTTAACTCGTTGACTGCCATGTGGCCGCCGGCGTCCGTATAAAAATAATTATGTATTGATAATTTTTAGACCGCCGGTTGCTGCACTTTATCATTTGTTAAATTTAATTAGATTTATATTATTACCTTTTTGTGGAGCTACAATAATGATCTAGAAAATGCGCAGTGGCATAGCAAGAATAAATGCAATTTTTTGATGTATAAAACATAATTTTAACATTGTTTTTCAAATTCCATAGTATAGATACAAATTTATACTGACACTGAAAAATGAACTTGGCATAAAAATAATAAATATTCTTAAGACTGCCAGCGGAAGCATGACAGTCAACGTGTTAAAATATCGTACAAAAATTAACCATTTGCCTAAGATAATTTTTACAGTCAAACGTTTTCTAAACTCTGATTTACAAATTGGCTATCTTGAATTTTTCAAAAAAATTTAAATCTAATTTTTTATTTTATTTTTAATACTGAAAATTTAAAATAAAAAATGTTATATAATACATGTAACCCAAATGTTGAGGAATACAATTATATATAAAAAAAAAATTTTAAATGTCAATTAGAACAAGTTATTTAATTTTTCAGGTCTTCTGTTACAGTTATACCCTGATTACAGCTTCTTAAAAATTGGAATGCTGGCACATTTCAATCGTATTATTTTACTTATACAATAGAATTTATTTCTACGCTATTATTGTTATTACCTATTATAAGAGATTTTCGGCCATCCATCATACTTTTCTCTAGTATACACTCTTGTGCTTGTGCTAGTGTCACATTGAATGCAAATTCAAGAACTGCGCGGCTTGTAACTTGTGGCTGCTGTCGATGGTTCCACTTCGTTTGTTCATTATTGGATCCATCGCCACCCAGCAATTGCTTTAAATAAAACAGATACAATACAATAAATATACTAGCCCAAAACACATACAGGATACAGATCACTCAAATATTTTGAGTATGTCAGAATATGTGGTTATTGCATAGAAAAATACCTGAAAAGCCCATGCAGCACACTGCAAGTGTGTGCAAGCTATCTTGAGAGCATTATTTGGTGGAATTTCCACATCAATTGTTGGCACGTTAGAAGATACTAATGGTGGTGACCTGTCCTGTGCTGCAGCCAGCCGGCTATGAGCTGCGCCCACATTGTACAGCACGCATCTCATTTCATACCCGATATTTCCACTATCAACTACTTCTGTGGAGTCGATATCATTTTTCACTTGATGTTGCAGGTTTGTTTTGCCACCAAGAGCTCGTTTCCTAAATATTAAATAAATGACATGAAGTATTAAAACAGAAGATTTAATATGGAAGTTTCATGTCATAAACAAAATAAGTACTTAAACTTAAGGTTGTAATTACCTATATATATATGTGTGTATATATATAATATATTGTCTATAAAATACAAAAAGTGAATTTACTTGTAATAACTTATACTCACCATTTAAACATCAGTGGTTTTGGTTCTCTAGCCTTGGAAACCTCAACGTCATCAGGAGATTCTTTTAGCCCAATACTTTGTTGCTGCATCAGTTTAGGAAACTTATCTGTTAATCTAACAAGGTGTGCATAGTAACGTTTTAATGCTGTACACTCTTCTACAGTGCAAACAGATGACATCACAACGTCCATAGCAGATTGCCTGAGTCTAAGTAATGTGTCTATGTCAGCAGAATACATACTGGGATCTCGGTCATATGATTTTTGTATTTGCTGCATAAAATATTAATTATAAATAATACATGCCCACAATAGCTTAAAAAGTGGACAATTTTAAATTTTAAATTATACTTATTATTTTATAAGTTCTAAAACTGGCATGAATTGACATGTTATAAAATAAAAAGGTTTATTATCTAAAATACCTCTGGGGCTTCAATTGATATTTTTATTAAAAAGTAAATTATGACTTTTTTAAAACTAGGTATACATTTTAGATAGTCATAAGCATAACTTACTTAAAAATAATAGTATCAATAAAATCCTTCAAGATGCCATGGATAATATTCTTACCTTTAAATTTTATCATTGGTCAATTCACTCTAATTTAGAAATAACATTGTAAAATGGATTTATGTGTATGTAAAATTAGCTATGTTGTATGATTGAAAGACAGAGACAATACACGGGAGTTGCGTCATTTTAAAGGATGACTAGTATTTTAATTTTTAATTAATGTACTAAGTATTACAATTTATATTAACGTAACAAACTAATTGTTTTTTTTTACTTGACTAGTATTTTTATTAATTGATGGTTATGATGATAGTGTTAGGAGTATGTTATTATTATACTATTAGTAAACTGAACTTTTAAACTAAATGTACCTATTCAAACATTTTATAAATTTAAATCCAATAAACCTATTTAAGTCAATTTTAAAAAGATTGAAAACTTTACTTTGTTAAAAGCTTTAGGAAATTATATTGCTTAAAATATAATTATTTATTCATTAATTTACTTTAATAGTTTATAATATTATAACCACCACTTATACCTATCATATTTTAGTTTAAGGTACTCTATTTTAAGTATATTAACTTGTGATGTGCATGAATATCAAAGTAAATAAATAAATATAATAGAAGTTTTACATATTGTTAAACTAGAATAGGTAGTCGTAAAAAATAATAATAAAACAATATGGTCAAAACATTAAACTCGGAAATTGGACAAAAAATATTTCTTTCAGTTGTAATATGCTAGGTACTGGAATATTGATACATTTTGTAATCATAAAATATAGGAGTGCATTGAACTCAGAATGATTGTATTTAACATATAAGTTATTTTTCTTAGTTTTAATAATATTATGTATATAATTTAATACTTACATAATTTAAGGCTGATGAAAAATCAGGTGTCTGGTTGTAAACACACCGTTTTGCTGGCATGCCAATCATATACAACCGTGGTACACCTTCCATTTTGGTTCAGTTACGTGTTAATTGATGAAAAATACTGTTCTATTAACTGCAAGTAGGTATTCTTCATAAATATAACAGTGTCAAACCTTCTATGCGTGCTCTTACCACTGTAACTGTGATTACCTATACTCACAGTAGAAGTAATAGTAGTAGTCACACCTATGTTCACAGAGAACATACATCGAAATCAATAGCAGTAGCAGAAGGTTACCGCTACACACATTGATTGTTACAACCCCAAAACGCTCTTGACTGTCGCCGTTCTAGAACAGCATTTTAAAAATTATACACTTATAACAATTACTTTCACAAATTGTCTGCAAGAAGATAAAACACTCATTATTACAAGTACATCTGTACTTGTACTAAGTCACCTCCGCCGCCCTACTTCAACAATACTAATGTCGATCGCCATATTCACATGTAACTGCAATCAAGTGTACTTATCGGAACTCACTTACTACTATTTACCAATACACAGAACAGTGCGCAACGGCCGCGCCCGTCTCTCTTTTGGATTACCGACAGTCCCGGATGGCGGATAGCACGGAGGAAAGCGACCGATCACCACGAATAGCGAACGAAATAATCACAACAATCGGTAAAGGTAAAACACGGTAATCGGTTATTGGTAACGGGATGCAGGAAACGCGAAACAAAACGTGTCAGTCGATTATACAGACGTCGCGATAATTATTGTAAATTTGTATAATATAAGCAACTGGAAAATCATTTGCGATGTCGACGACGACGGCGGATTAACACCACCACGGTTGCACCTCGTTCAGTGGCTGCCGTTACCACATCGATTAGCCGATTACGTTATCACTGCGGTCTGCGATAACGCACGGTGGTAAAAATTCAATATAATAATATTATTTTATTGGCTTACTGCTCATGCGTAGTCTAGAGTGTTAGGATCCGGGATTATACGTCGTCACAGCGATAACAACTTTCTTTGATTTATTCTTTCGGACGAACAGATTGACACTCGAATCTACCTCCACCCATTGAAAATTTAAACTCTATTTGATAATATTTATAAGTATACTGTACTATAAATCATTACATACTAAATAGAATTTAATGCTTTCGTCAGAATTCACGTCACGACACAAGTCGCGCTAGTTAAAGTGTGAAACTGACACGAATCAGTACAATTTAAGTAAAATACCTACTACAATACTTCAAAGTATGCAGGCTGACACTGGACTCTGCCCCCACTACTAAAACTGTTTTGTTGTTCGAGTTTTGAATTATTTGTTCTGGCATTAAGTCATTAAATTGACTAAATAAATAGCAATGACGATCCCTACGCCGATCAATCCACACAAACGGCAAATATTTGAAATAAGTTATTATTTTACACATTTTCCTAACGTTGTGAAAGAACTAACTCACCTAATATTATTTGATATAAACTAACACGTAAAATATTCAGTAGTGTTATAACTAGGGTTAGAATATTCATACACTAAAAAATGTATGAATTGGTATGTAATATGTATGCACTTATGCACTAAAAACCAACTAAATATGCATGAAAAATTTGAAAAATATGCATTGAAAAATAAAGAAATTCTTGGACAAGAAATACATTTAACATAATATAGATAAATTTAAGAAACTGAAAAAAAAATTAAGTAAAAAAAAATTAAAGAGAATAAATTTAATAATTTAATTTCCAAAAATCACGAACAATATTGTTGTTGACCTTATTTAATGGTATGTTCGATATTAATTGTTGTTTTGTTTACTTAATCTAATATGTTTAGCGGTGTTCATAATGTTCATAAGCTGTTCAATAGTAAACCAACATTAACTACCAACCTTAACTTCGCACAATTTGCAATAAAGGATCCAACCATCCGTAGTTAAAACGTGCTCTCCAAATTCTTTTACAAAACCTCTTAGTCGGTTAGTACCTACTTAGAACAAGAGGTTTTAACTTTCGGCGAAACTGAGTGGTTTAATATATCAAATAGATACATAACAAAACACGAAACGAGCAATATATGGTACTCTAAATCTAACGTAGACAAGACGGCAACTATAAATTATTAAACGTTCTGTTAAAATAGCTGATACAATTGTAATGGCTCGCTGTTTTAAGATAAGTTTTGACTATGCCAATTGACAAGGGTTATTGAAAATTCTATTTAAGTAGGTACAACCATATTGAACTCTCAACAATAAATAAGTGATAATTTATGAAATACAGATAATCAAACTTCTATAAGATTCAGTTAATGAAATATAAAATAACGGTATTTTTCAGCATTTTGCATCGAAAATCGTCAAATATACACTTAAAAATAGAAAAAACACAAATTATGCACTTATAAATAAATAATGGTAGGTAAAATATGCAATTATATGCAAAATAAAATTTTGATATTTTTAATATAGATGTCATGAAACATATTTTTGTATAAGAATGGATGCTATTGGACAACCTAAAAAGAATATGCAAAATCATAAACATTCTAACCATAGTTATAACTGTTTGAAGGTGACTATCTTCATAGCTTATTTTAATATCAAAAAATGTCTAAAACTCCAGCTTGAGTAGGTATGTTAATCTAACAGATAAAGCCCTATGGTAACGCCTAGGTATGTCAAAGGCCAAGAGGGTAACTTATATATTTTCCCTATACTTATTAAGACATTTTGAAATAATTTCATTGCTCAAGATTTCAAGAGGACACCACGCCCGCATGTGTTGTCACTTGTCTCCGTCTTAAAAAAGAAGTGCGTAAATTGACGATCAGCAGATCACGTTTAACTCCATTAGTTTATAAATTAGAGTGAATAGACTTATTATGAAACTTTATCGTATAAGAACATTATCTGTGTTAATATACGTTGGTTTTTACGATGGTTAAGTTTTTAGCAAGTTATGAACTTATGAGTATATAATAATAGGTATTCATGTCGTATGCAGTCTACCGCACACTTGTCGTCTACCACGTATGTTTCTACACGTCATATGTGGTCTACTGCCTTGCATCTATATATATATTTATATTTTAGGTCATTCCCGTTGATCCGACGGCGGCATTCAACGACTATTAAGCTTTATCTTAACGATTTATAATCGTAAATCGTAAACGTATGAGAAAATCAGTTACAGTTTAGTTTGTGTCGTTATACGTGATACATTATTCTGCAACATTGATAAAACGCATTTATGCAGAATCACTTTTTTTATGCTTTTAAGTTATCTTCAAGTAAAATCACTTATCACAAAATCGATATAAAAACATTATTTTTGAGAGAATGTCATATCGATTTGTCTAAATATTGTCTCAAAACTAATTTACAAATTATTTATTTTTATTTTGTTAGTCCTACTGCAATTTCCCTACATATTTTAATAATATAATATAGCGTAAATTATTAATGCTCATAGGTAACTCACATTAAAATTGAACTACCATCTATCTCAGGGATCTTAGACTCTTCAGATACAGACTGCATTTAATTCCATGTATAGGTAGGAGGTAGGTAGCCACTTGGAATGTTAAAACGTTACAATTTTTTTTTTAAGTGTTTAAGAATATATTTGAACTATTTTACTGTTTTTTACTAATTTAATAACTATATTAATGTACACATTATAGCCTATAGGTTTATATTGATTGATTCAAAATTGTAATTAAACAATACTTTCAGTAGTGCCGATCACTATGTTTGAGTATATTGTGGAATGCGGACGCAATACCTGGCAGTCGATGGTAAAGTCAGTACTCCGTATGACGGTATAGGATATAATATTAGATATGCATTATACAATAGTTATAGATGTTTGGATAAAAGTAGTAGGTACTTACATGCAATTTGTCCCGTATTTAAATCTAACATATCCACTAGTACCTAGAACCTACCTCCTACTTCAGATTTTATGTTTATGCAATACCATTTGAAAATTGAAACTGACATCGGCGCTATACTAAATACCTACTTTTGCCCAAAAGATACAAATTATTTCTCATGGTTAAGTAAACAATTTTTTTTTATACTTAAAAATGTGTATACAACAAAATAGTACCTAAATATAAAAAATTAAAGCAAACATAGAATTCACTAAAAAATAACAATAGGTATCTTGAATTTTGAACTCAAACCTGAGTCAAACTACAACTTCAGTAAGTACATAGCTCTTAATTCAAGAGTTTAATCGGCTTTTTTCATTACCTACATTAATGTTGAATCACGAGTAGTCAAAAGATAGCACATGTTTTATGAGAACTCACGTTTCTAAAAAATATTATTGAGGAGACAAAATTGTACTTCCCATATCCAGCATAAAATTAATTGCTGTTTTCAAAAAATAACCAAATTCTCTAAGTCACCAGGAAGCGTGATTGACGGAAGGTCAGTATTCTGTAGTACTAGCCACTAGATGTCTAGGTGCGTACTCAGTTCTATTATCATTGGTTTAGGTATGGGGGACCTCTCAAAAGTCTACTAAGCCCTTATGTTAAATCAAGTATATGCCTTCAACAATTTTCTACAATTATTAAAAAATATATTGTGAATTATTTTTGCGATGATACTCGATAGATGATAAGAATATATGATAGAACATAAATACAGCGACGGTAAAAATATTATTGAGTCGTGTTTAAATACTGCAATATAAAATGTGGTTAGAGAATAATGTAACCCGACAGTGTAATATTTTACCACAAACTAATAAATTAATATAATATTAAACCAAGCTATGACTAAAATATAACTAAAATAAATTATCGTAGAAACATGAAACTTTCACTGAACGTATATATTAGAATTTTCTATACCTACACCATACATTTTAACTCATATTGAAATGTGAAAATATTGTAGTAAATCGGCAGTCATTTTTTATGAGCGTCTGAATTTCAAATTTTGACAAAATACGTAAAAATCACGAAAATTTGCAAATTATTTTTAGTTAGGAATTTATAAAGATTTTTTTTTTAAATCAAAGATTTGAAAATTTAATACATGTTTTCAATTCATTTTTTTTTTTTTGAATATTCACTCGAATTCTCATGGAATGATTATCTTATTTTGTTGTAATTGGAAAACAAATAACCGTAGATATTTAAAATGTACACAAAATGTTTTAAAAATGTTTTGATAGATTTTAAATTTTAAACTTTTTTTTCTTTATAAATGTCAATACAATTTTATGTGTGAAGTAAAACAGAGTAGACATTTTATACAAGGCTTCTGATATTATATTAATACAATATCAGTTCAAAAATATTTAAAAAACATAGACATGACTTTTTTTTATAAGAATTTGAAGTTCAAATTTTGGCAACATTTATTGGTTTAACATTTCAACATTTTTTTATATTCAATATTTTTAGACATTTTCAACTTTTATAGCTAAGAATTGAAAATGTAAGCTAAGGTTGCATGTAAGTAGTTAATTCTGTAGAAAAAATTTAACAAATATATTAGCACAGTGTTTTTTTATAGCTATTTTAAGTTTTAATTTGGACTTAATTACATATTGAAACCAATAATAACAATTTTTGTTATTTTGTTGTAAATAAAAAATATTATTTGTAGTTACTTTACACTTTTAGAGTATATTATATTATACTAACAAAGATTTTTCAAATTTAATTTTTTTGGCAAAGATTAATTCAACCTATTGTATTACTAATGCCTAATAGTAAAATAAATGAGTTCAATCACAATAATATCATCAAATTACCTAAATTACTAAGTAATATTATTGGCTGACCCACTTCGCTCAGAATCGTTTTATGTGTATAATGATTTTACAATTTATAACATTGAATTCAAATGTAATACCTAAATTACAGTGATTCATTTGTAACCTACTGTACAGCAGAGTGATACTTACTGCTTTTTTTTTGTATTGTAAACTTAATTAATAGTAATTAATAGTAATCTATCATAAATTGTATTTATAGGTGTCAAATGTTAGAAAACTGCGTTAACATGATTTCTGAAAAGATCACAAAATAGATGCTCTTAATTCAGTTTGGTTAAAATATATATTTATAATGGCACAAATAAGGAAAAAAACAGGATGCATACATTTGTATAAATGCATTATTATATTTTTTAAACAATGGCATTTAAAAAATGAGTTACAAATAACCTAATATAATTATCATCATTAAATGTATAACAATATAAGTTTTACCACAAACTAAGATTATATATGGACTGGAAACCATAAGGCTGGAGTGTATTTTTGTGTTTATTGATTACATTTTGTCATGGTAGTTTTGTGAATGAGGAAATCTAAGAGATAATTTGTTGTTCAAACCTGGTGGTTTTTAACTCATTATTATTATTGTCATAGATATAACTTGAGCAATTTTTATGCGGGGCTTTATAAGCTTTTTTTTATTTAGATAAACAGCATACTTATATACTTATCAAAAATCAAGCACTTAGGTAAATATTTTTTCATGAATCAAGGTGTCAACAATTAAATTTGAATAAAGAATGAGATCAGTATTGGCTGTATTATTGTTTATTTTTGTATATATAAGTACACCGAAAATAGAATCAAGTATCTAAAAAAATTTCAATTAAATAAAATAAAGAAAAAATATAATTTTTTAGTGTAATATGGTTGGTTAATTTTTTTTAGAGCATATTTAACTGCATATTTGATGAATTTTTAGTGTAATATCTTTGTTCTATCCATAACATTATAAATATATAATATATAATAGTATGATTATTATGTATATCAAAAATAAATTTTATACTTAACAAGTAAATACAATTAATGATTAAATTAATAACAGTATTAAAATGTTATACTTAATATTATAACCTTTCAACATTCTAATATTTTATTTTAAATTTAAATGCCAATAATTGATATCTCTTCTTCTTTTTGTTAAATCTGCATTAAACTGATCAATAATTGTATCAAAATTAATCTTAAGTCTTTTAAATATATACAATAGCCATGATACTAAGTATTTCTTGGCCAATGGTGTATTCGTAAATGTGTTGAGGTAACAAAGAAACCAATGCAAAACTCATTGGAATGGATAGAAAAAATTTATGAATATAATATGTGTTGTCAAATTAACCAATTAAGTCTTTGACATATACAAATTTCAATGGACTTCAAAATGTTCAGTAATATTAGTTGATGAACAAAATTTTTGATATAGCTTTAATTCTGCTTTTAAATAATCTAAGTCAATACTGTTGAAGTTACAAATGTCTAATATATCTTCATCTCTCTAAATTTAAGTTTCACCTTGGATTTGTTTTTACTCAAGAATCATTAAATTCGGTTATCATGACGTATTATGCGGCAAATGGTAATGATAACAATTTTTTGTTATTTTTCATTAATTTTTCCAATAGTTAATACTATCTTAGACCTTAGTACACGGTTACTATAGAGTTATAGGATATTTTGGGATGGTGCTCTAATAATATAGATTCCCGAACTATAATATTTAAGGTGACATTTTCGCCACACAATTTTAGCCACTATTTCCAAGTCTATATGATCTTAGTTTATAGAATGACATATAAAAATATATTTTGAAAATAAAATAAATATGGCTATAAAAATTAAAAATTAAAAGTTAAATATTTATTTATAAAATAATCAGTTATTAAAAGTTATAGGTAATACAAATATATGAACTGAATAATATTATAGCAATAGCATTTGCTGAATGGTAAAATAGTTATAGACGTATATTATCTTAGTAGTCTTCTTTCCCCTGTTATACTACATACCACTCTATAACTCACTATAGCACCAGTATAGTTCTAGTTGTTTCTAGTCTAACCATTCAATTATGCACTCACGTAGTACCTTTTCATTATGATGCCATTCGTGATGACTGACTCCCGGCACAGTATACTCTACCAATCGATCTGTCATATCTAGCTGATGTAATCCAATTGGATCATTATCGCTGTACACGTCATCTTGTCGTCGCTCCCGCATTGGTATCAGTTCACCAGAACCATCAAGTACGGCAAATTGACTGTAAAACGTAAGATTGATAAATATGAGTGAAAAAACTACATATTTTTTGTATAATTATAATGTAAATAATAAGTACCTGGATTGCCAAGGTGAAATAACCCCATCGTCAGGCCCACCAATCAATACCAGCCGCTGCAGTCGAGTGAGGCCCAGTTTTTTTATGTTGGGGTTAGGATTATCGTCACCATTTTCTCCACAGTAGTTATCGTGGACCGAGACTTTAGCCATAAGTGTATCTACATCTGCTATAACACTGTCACCATCACTACCGTTGTAGTTATGGCTTTCAGCAATTTTGACAGTGGCAGTGGCTACTGCTGCAATTACTGCAGTAACACGATCAATAATTTTTGAAGTGTCATCATTAGTTTCTGCTACAGTTGCTGTGCTACTAGATACTTCAGTAGATATTGTTTTCAAACCATTATCATTTTCAGTCTGTTGTAAATTAAGACCACTTGATTCTTGTTGTTTAACATTATCAATGACCGCAAGATACACACTGTATTTAAGGTATAGGTCCCTATGCCTGGGATCATACCAATAGTTAGCCACAGACAGAGCCCGTTGACCTAAGCGTGTGTAGAACAACTCGTATGCTGTGCGCGCTGTCAGTGCAGGAAACATTTTTGTGAAACACTCGGCTACAAAATTATAGTACAAAACATTATTGATTTATAATTGTATTATTTATATTGTACAAATAAATATATTATACTAAACACACCAGTAGGTCGACATTTTTCTATTTTAGTATGAATCAGAAGGAAAAAACATATTTTTTGCATGTGACATATTTCTAGTTTTTGACTTTTTATACATGGTGTGTTCAGAAAAATCAAAGTTAAATACAAGTACGAGTCTTTAACCAATTAGGTTATATTATATTATTTGCTTAATCAAATGTAGTATAAAAGATACAACATAGTATAATTGTAAGTTGTAATTAACTTTCATAATGTCAACAATCATTGAATTATTGGTGTAATAAGTAATTTATATCCCTAAAAATAGTAAAATGTCAGTAAAATACTTATGAATAGATATAGGCATATAATGGTACACCACTGCATTCTCCATGAGATTAACACAAAAAACACAGGAAAAAACTTTTAACCGCAGCAGCAGCAATATGTATTTAATAAATAATAAAATAAAAACTCCTACCGCCATACTGTCCTCCTTGCGGCGAGCTAAGTGATACAAATGTCCTGACATTGTGCTCAGTACCATACTCTTCTATCATGCCTCTTGCTATGAGTCCACCTTGTGAATATCCTAGAAAATATAAGCATAAATTAATACATTTTTAGCTTCGTTTGTAGTATATAATATATAAATAATGTATACCAATATATATGCACATATATATCTACCTATAACATGCACACCCTCTGGATGTAACGAACATATTTTTAAGAGGTCATCAGCTAACTTCCTTGTCTGTCGCCATAGTGGTTCTAAACTAGCCAAACCACAAAATCTGTCTATAACATATGTTTTGGTGCCTGGATGTAACTGTTAAGCATACATAAATTAAATTATGTTAGTAACATGGATTGGCAGATTTTCAACCAGATTGTTACAATAACTCGATAATATGTAAATTATGTATATTAAGCATTTGAATAAAAATACTTTAACTCTTTTTGGTACGGCAATATTTTTAAAATGTAAAAATGTAACAACATAACCAAATACAATTATGACACCACAATTTTAAACAATTATTATTTTAAAACTATAGAATTCAATATTTGTAAATAGTCACACGAATAGTCACTTGAAATATTATGTTGTTCTTATAAGATATAAATAGAAAATTATACATCTGTTGAATACCTAGGTAACTTTAATTTAATATTTGAGATATAAATACTGATTACAATGATTTAATTTTACTGTATGTTTTTTAGGTAGATATCATTTATTAAATATTTTAAAAATACTTCAAATATATTTTTAATACGGTATTACTTAAGTATAATAAAGAATATTTAATACTTATGGTCTACATTCCATTACACATTATTAGTTAATTATAATTAATCATATACAGAATATTATCAAAGGGAATATTTCAATCTACTCACTTCAGTTATACGAGCAGCCAGACGCTCCATTGTACTGACATCACCAGTCATCAGCCCATGTACAATGACTACCGGCCTGTAAGGCCGATTTTGCCCTGACATTTTGTTGCATTCATCCAACTTGCTCATTGTCATATGAAGCACTCGTAATGATGCAATGTCGCCACTAAGCTACTACTATTTCAGGTATATACTAGCTATTGAACAACATATATAATATAATTATAATAATTCATAGTTTAACTGACTGTCACTTGTCACATATCATACTCACGTGAAAAACACACGAAGCAGAAATGTAGTGTCAACAATGTAGAAACGCTTGACAGCAGTCACAGAGCATATATTTATTCCAGGCGATCAAGTTAGTTGACTAGTAGCCAGTAGACGGAAGAATAGTGAAGTTAAGTGACCATAGTTAAGTTATCATTATTATGCATTAGTATGACTATATTATTATTATTATTTTTGTATAACAAACGTTGATAACGGTTCGGCGGTGGCTGCACAAAATTGCGTCATTTTGGTTGCCTATTTCTACTGAAAAAAGGCACTAGTACTATCGCACTTATAATATTGTAATATAAACATAATAATATAGTTTTAAGATTTAAGATATTTTACAAAATTTGTCGAGTAACCAGTATACCTTAAGGCTTAAATCGTGATAGTTTGGTTCCTACCTACCAGGCTACCTATAATAAAGTTATAAATTAAAATCAGGGTTCGAGACTTTTCATGTCTATCACAGACGTAGTACAGAGCGATATGGACAAACGTTTTATAGTACCTACCTCATAGACTTGTATGACCCAAATTCAGAGAATGTAAATTGTATTTTGCATATTTTAAAATGTTTTGATAAATGTAATGTATTGACGCATATTCAACAATTTTCAACTTTTACCATCAATATTTATGGAGAGCAATTGTTTAAAATGTATAGTTTTAATAATTAATAATATATATTTAATTATTGTTGAATGGTTATTTACAAAAACGTGTGTTGCAAATTAACGTGATCTATAGATCACTCCGAAAAATCAATTTGAAAAGATCAAAAACTATGTAGTTATCCTGGTTGTTTTAAGTAAGCCGATAATAGGAGAGCTTTAAAAATGTACCTATTTAAATTAGTTTTTTATTTATTTTTTTAAGGCAGCTGGAATGCTTATAACTATATGTAAACATTAGTTCTCACCTAGAATTGTTTTCCCACTTTAAGCCCTGAATATTATAGACATGGTAATGGAGTAAATGGTCTTAGGTTTATTTTTTTGTCTCACCATTATTACCTGTTGTTATTTTTAATGTAATTTTTGTAAGTAGTCATTAATTTTAGTCATTAATCAGTTATAACTTAAATAGGTAATATCTTAAAATCACATAAGAACTCTATTGTCTCCTGCACAAGAAATCAACACTAATACACTATGGCATGGTAAGTCATATATACGTAATGGTTTTCTTTATGTATACATTTTTGAAATTAAATTAAACTTATTAAATAAAAAAAACTTGTCATCCAAAACAGCTGCATTATCATACACATATAATTATAGTTATCGCTCAAACCAGTGATGGAAAACCTTTTGAACACTGCGTGCCCAAAATTACCCCTTTTTTTAGAGCGTGGCATGAAAAAATATTATATTTTGTTAAACTATAAATTGATTATATAATTTATGTATTAGTATAAAAAAGTTAGTTTAGGTACATATTATATAATAATATATAATAAATAATAATTATAATAATATTGCCTAGTTAATTATTTATTTTTATGTGATTTTTGTTGTTGAACACTTGATGCCAATTCGTTGATCTTTGGTTTATAATTAGTAACTTTTAATAAAGTACACGAGGCACTGCATTCATCAGTTAATCGTTAATGGTCAATAAAAACCGTAAGCTTTTTACCTACTACCAATAATATTATATATTATATATAATTGTAAAAATGTTCGCGTGCCATGGATTTGCCATTCTTGGCTTAGACCAGTGGTTCTCAACGGGGGCAATATCGCCCCCCCAGTGGGCGGTAAAATGTCACCGAGGGGCAATGAACTAGTTTTGGGTGGTAGGGGGGCGGTGAACTAATTTTGGGTGGTAGATTACCATAATACTAGAACTATAAATAAAAAATATATCAAATATAAAAAATAAATAAAAACATGAGTTATTAGATAATTTCAATTTTTTCTTTTAAATTTTCCAAATACCCTTAACCTAACCCTTATTATAGAATTCTCACATTGTAGGGGCCGTTAAAAAATTTTTTGACACTCAAGGGGGCTTAACTTAAAAAAGGTTGAGAAACACTGGCTTAGACCATATAGTAGGAGTTTTAATATTAAAAATAATAATTAGAAGTCTTAATTCAAAGCTATATCCCAAACATTCATAATTTAGGAGTAATAGAAATAAATAATATCAATAGAAATAGAAATTTTCTAAAAAATTAGTAAATCTAGTAATAATATTTTCTTATAAAGACAAAAAAACATTGATAACTCCAATGTACAATTTTTAGTCAAAATTAACGAGTTTTGTAATTTCATTAGAATTATTTTCAAATAGCTATAAGCTATACATAAACACTATTAACACTTATAGTTAGTTAAATTATTATTTATAAACCATTATTATGATTTTGTTTTTATATAATATAAAATAACATTTCTGTTAATACCGTTATTCTGTGTTCAGTGTCAGCTCATCAGTCAACAGCTTTATGCCTATATCTTGTATTCGAGTTTAATATTTTTCATGTGACATTTTTTTTTTAACATCTTTCAAAATTATACCTTATATATTATAGTGTATTTCTAGTAAGGATGCTTGTAAAATGACAATTAATTGCTTAGAAATTAAAGTAATAGTTTTATTTTTTGTAACAGAAAAGTAATGTAATAAATTTTCTATTTGAAAAGTAAAGTAATCTCATTACAATTTTATTTAAGTAACGAGTAAAGTAATTTAATTACTTTTTAAAAATAAAAGCTAAATGTTTTATGTGTATACACTGTAATACTGTATTTATCCACAGTAATTTGTATAGAAAATTAGAAACTATGGACATTAAATCAACTGTTAAACACTGGATTACTGGAATATGACCTGAGGGCATGATATAAAGTTACATAGAAAGTTAAATTATAATGATGAATTGAATAACTTCATAGAATTTAATATTTTCATAATATTGAAGGCCAAATAGGTCAGATGTAAATATGGTTGTGAACAGGAACAGATTGGAATTTCAGACTAGCCCAGGAAAATATATTTTTAGTGGCCTACTAGCAGTCATGTATTTGTTGGGAGATTGGGGCCTAGGGGTAAGTGTACCATACTAAAGGTGGTAATTTTTTTTAGTCCTTTAAAGAACTGGTAAATATGTATTGATATTTTATGATGTATTCATTGCTCCTACAAAAATGATTATATTATAACATATTAGTGAGGTTTATAAAGACAGATAAAAGATATTTTTAGTTAAAAATCAACTGTCATACTTCAAATATACATGTACTATATGAAAAATACTAGGTACAATATTACTATTTATTTATTTACTTTAACATGACGCCTTGCCAGTAGCAATATACAATATATATATATAAATATATATATATATACAATATTTTAATCATAAAATCAAACTTTAACAATAAAATATGTAATAGATTTTACTCTTCACGTACGTTGATTTTTTATTTGAGTTATTGTTATTACTTATTACTTAGTATTTATTAATTATTATTCAGTTTTTGTAATACTGCTACAGACATTATGGCAATATTTAATACTATTTATATTAGCTATTGGCTTATTACTTTCTAGTTAATTGTTTTGCTATGAGAAAAAAGTACAAGATACCAATAAGACAAAAAACCTTCTATATCTAATTATTGTTAGTTTACAACAGACTATACTGCCATGGAGTTTGGTAGAACACACAGCAGCCTCGTCAACTAGTTAATATGTGGCCTATGCGAAATTTCCCGGTGGCCCAATCGAACACTGATTGTAAACCACTAAAAAAATGTAGTTCAAGTAGTATTACAAATCAAATACTAAACTAGAATAATATGAATAGGTATATCAAAAATGTGTGATTTGATATTATATCATAAGACAACTTGTACCTAATAATATATTGAAAAAGAAAACAGTAGCCTGAAAAATATATTTTTTTTTTCAATATAATATAGTTTTAAATAACTGTTGCCAATTGTAAAAATGGATCTATTTTTAATATTGAAATTTATAAAAAGTGAAGTTCTGATACCTAAGGGCTTGGACTTGAAAATTGATTACAAAATTCCTCAACTTAATCTTAGTAATAATGGGGAACATTATTAAAATATAAGCTATAACCATAAATATTATCATTACTATTGAGTACTAATCGTGTCAAGAAAATATAATTTTTCAGTGAATTTAGCTTAGAATGTGAATTACTAGGTAAATTATGTGTAATTCATGCAAAAGTAAATTTTTAGCTTTATGTTTATTTCTAAGATATTATATTATATTATAATAAAGAATGAAATTAAAAACAAAAATTATTTTTAGATGATAAAAATCTATTGGGTATAAGACCGACTTGTATGTCGTAAAGGCAAACGGCGAGGCAAATGGTATTATACAAAATAAATAATAATATACAATTTTTAACCAGAACAGTAATTTGTATAAATATATATAATTAGTAACATTTATGTATTACCAGTTTATTTAAATTAAGTAATTAATAACATTTAGGAATTACTGAATAATATTAACATTTTACTAGTTACCCATTTTTATATGTTTATATAAGATATTGGTAAACCAATTAAATAAGTAGGTAGTTTTAAAATGTATTTTCTATACCATACAGTTGTACCTATATGCATTTTATAATTTTTATTTTATTTTGAATTTAAATGATGCAGTATCCATAGTAGTACATTACAAATATATGATTGAATAGTATGTTCAATATAATAATAAAGTGTATAATATTTCACACAATATATGAAATAGATACTTGTTCTCAAGAAATATTTTTTACATGTTAAAAGTATTTTTATGTTATATTGAAAAACAATTTTTTATATTTGTAACCATGTTTAAATGTTTGTGTATAAATAGAAGGAAGCTAGTAATAAATATTTAATAATGTGTAATTATATAGCTAGTTATAAAAATTAAACTTTATTCACAATATCAAATATTAATTAAGTAATAGTGCTTCAACATTTTACTATATCTTTAAAATGAAAAATAAATTGAATAAAGAAACACAGGCATTATTACAGAAACATACTTAATGGTTATGTCAGTCATTGGTGGTCATGATGGCATCAGACACCCGCACCCAGTCAAGTGCTGATAGCAGCGGATCTTCACGCGTTGGAATGCGGTCCCAATTCCAGTACATCAGCTGCTTAGTTACTTCACCAGCTATTGATTCAACTGCTTCTGTAGAATCATTAACTACATTACGGCTGCCGTTGTCATCCTTGCCAACACACAATACACCAACATAGCCATCGGGCATGCTGAGCTTCACACCCGTCAGAGGCTTGCCACGCAACGAAGAGTGCCACAACGCAGTTTCATCATCTGTTGCCGCTTTGGTATATGGACAAAAGTATCGATCAACTGGACCCGTCAAGGTCTGACAGTCGCTACCTGGTTTCCGGGTGTGGATTTTGCATGGCAACAGGTGTACCGCCTGTTGATCGGTTCCAACAGCACTGGCGTCGCTGTCTTCTGGCCGCCTGTGCTCTGATCGCTTTATGACGAGACGCATTGTTTGCAGTGGTTTGAAACACAACCGAAGTAAATAGTAAATAATAATTATGTAAACAAATCGTGACAACAAAGTTGGTTACAGTCGTTACAACTTACAAAATCATTTGTATTTTATCATTAGAAGATAACAACGACAGCCGGATGGGATAATGGGATCCGGTGGACTGTGGAGGTACTAACGAATACCACCTCCACTGACGGCGTGTGTCCGGTGTGTCGCGTACTCGCTTCACTTAGGTTTTTATTTCTGACGAAGACTGCGGTGGGAATCATGAGTTACGAATAGTTACTTCCAGACGCCGGTGAGCCGTGAGCTGCAGTCGTTTACAAATCGCGCCACTACTATCGTTTAGTCGTGGTAGAGCAGTATCGGCAGTTGTAGGCGCTGTTACAATACCACGACGTCCGCAGTGCCGACTGCCGAGTATCACTATCACGTGAGTATCGATAGTGACAAACACCGAGATGATAATTGATAACGCTCGTGCAGCGAGAGCGCGGCGACCGACTTTTAAACTTTTTGAAAGTAAAAGTTCCGTCGCCGCGCTGTTTCATAATTTGTCTACAACAATGTAATGTTTTTGATGTTTTCCACAACCTAACGACGTTGCACGAGACATGACGCACACGTTATTAAATTCGTCGTTGCGCCCACAGTAGTTATTAAGGAAACGTACATAGGCATGTGTTTCATACCAACGATTAATGTATGTCGGTCGTTTTTCATTGTAGCCATCAAACGAGCGGGTACCGTAGACTGCGCAGTAACGACCAGTGATATCGTCAAGAAAGCAAATGCGTTAGAATGGCATACTATTACTATTATCAAAGTAAGATACATCCAATAAACACCTACCTATATACAATTATTGTTATCGTTGACAAACAATGTCATGTTTGACAAATGTAAGAACTTTAAAACTATTATAAAATCTCATGTATAAAGTATTTGTAGTAAAAACGTTTTGGAAGATAACATTTTATGTTCGATTAATTTATAATATACTATTAATATTATTAGATGGACAAGAAGTTTATCCATACTACACAATATAAGTCGTCCAATTTATATTAAGTACATTTCATTGCTGTGATGAACAACGAGTATTGCAAATATAAATTTTAACAAGTGTACATTTTAATAGTCATACTTCAATACTAAAGTCGGTTATGGTATAACCAACTGACAATAATTATAATTTAAATAATAATATTTGAATATATTATTAAAATATTTGTATATCTAACATCATATTAAAGATTAGGTAAAGATAGCTTTTCATATTTAAATATAAAACAAAGTGAAAATGTTATGTTGATTTCAGAAGTAAAACCTTGATATCTCTAAAAAAAAAAGTCAAGTATTAGGTATATAATTGTCAATTTCCACTTAAAATTAATAGTTTTTACATTCTAATATGTTGTTAATAAATATTTAAGTTATTTATTTCTAAATGGTCATGCATTTCTGCATCAATCTATTTATTGCTGTAGCATTACAAGTATTTGCTTACAAATTTATTTGAATATGTAAAAAAAAAAATTATATTGAGCATTTTAGGTAGCTTAGGTTGATGGCATTTTAGCATCAATAGCAACTTTTGGCTGTCATTACATTGCTACTTAGCTAACTTGCTGTTACGGATTTAAAGTGTATTCACTACCATTGTAATTTAATAAAGCTGTCGGTGGACACTGAAATACATATACAATTTAGCAATGTCACCTGTGTAATAATATCTATGTATTTTACTGGTTACAGCACCACCCGACCCACTATCACCTGTACCAACCACTGAAGAATTAACACCACCTCAGCCACCCTTACTAATGCTGTCTTCTCCATCGCAACAACAGCAATTGAATATACCACTTCTCACACCTGTTCATCCATCGGTAACAACATCAATGCCATTGTTGACGACAACTACTACTACTACTATAGAAAATAATGAACAGCAGCAGCTACCCACACCAAATACATTTATTAGGCATTGCGATGACATGGGTTTATTTCACGATTTACAAAACATTGTAGTAATGTCTTCATTAACTGGACCATCAGGGGATACAACTATTACTACAGTTCCTGCTTCTACTGCTGCAACAATAGTTACCACAACATCAACCGGACAACCTACTTCTTCAAATTTATTTGACTCGTCGTCAACAGCAATTGTGACAACCATGATGATGGCCAATCCGTTTGACGAAACATTTAAACAAGCAGTATTGCAACAACAAAAGAATGAAGTTAATTCATCAGAAAATATTTTCAATCACAACAATAACAATGATGGTGATTTAAACACCCCATTCATAGCGACAACTACTGTTGTTAATACGTCCAATAACAACACTAGTAAGTGTAACACAGGCTTACATCGAACTAGAATAATAAGTTATTATGAATAGTTTCTTAAGGTTATTAAAATAGCTCTTAAAAACAACTAAAGTTTTCTTTGCAATTCATACATTTTGTGTTTAAATAAAAGTTATTCATCTATGGGCACTTAGATACATAGTGAGTTCTCATTAATTAATTTTAATTGTAATTAAAAATTAAAAAAAAACCTTTTTATTGCACATTTTTGAATAAATATAAATGACTGCCATACCTACCTGATTTTCATCTGATATTTATAATATTACTTTGTTTATATGAGTAACTGGCTTATTTAAGTTTAAAAAAATACATAATTTCAGCTTTGAAGACTTCAATGTCAGTGGATGTGATTTCTACAGCTGCAGTAGTTGAATCTAATAAGATGAATATGACAACTGTGCCTCAATCACCACAGCAAAATATATACATAACGTCTACAGCAGAAGTAGGTTTACTCAATTTATATTCCATGTACAATTTTTTAATATATTGTTGGTTTTATTTTTATTTCATTCAAGGCACCAACTAGAGGTGTT
This sequence comes from Myzus persicae, assembly GCF_001856785.1. Taxonomy (NCBI): domain Eukaryota; kingdom Metazoa; phylum Arthropoda; class Insecta; order Hemiptera; family Aphididae; genus Myzus; species Myzus persicae. The sequence continues at coordinate 54,451 of NW_019101610.1, forward strand.
TTAGTTATGATGGTAGAGCATCCACAAGAGCAATCAGGTAATTCAATTCTCCCTTTACAGCCTGAAGAACAACAACAAATTATCCAACAGCATCAGTTCATTGTTCCAACAACTACAACCACAACTAGTGTCATTGATACAACAACAATAACACACCATGATCAAGAATTGTATGATGAAGAAGTCAATGATGAAAACGGTGGTATAATCATCAATGTTAGAAATGATACAACTACAATTAAACAGGTTGGTATTCAATAATCATTTATTTTTTTCGTTTCATGAACCAACTGCCCAGATAATTTTTTTGATGAATAGTAATGATGCCACCTGTATATGCTTTTTTGTTCACCACCATTAAAGGCTTTAAAACAGAATCTATTGGTAAAGCAACTGCTACAGAGGCGGCAGAAGCCTCCACTTATTTCTGAAAACCATCACGAGCTCGGTCAACTACTGCAGCATCAGAATAACGACAATAACATTGATTTTGTTGTCACAGAATCCAATAAACTAGAACATGAAGAAAATAGTTTCAATGGCCTAGAAGACGAAGACCACAACAGTCGAAAGCAGCAACTGAAACAGAAACGAAAACAAGAAATGTTAGAAAGGAACAGGTACTCAGAACTTATCTTAGTATATGAATATCAACCTTGAAATTTCATTTTTGTTTTTTAAATGTACAAGTTATAACTTATAAAAACTCATTGATTGCATGTATATTGTGTAAAAAATTACATCATGGATTTTATAAAATGTCTGGTTTTTAATCATAATAATATACTATTAAAATATATATACTGCAATTATTATTATTATTGTAGGATTCAATAATTTTAGTTAACAATTAATATTGTTTGTTGTATAAATAGAATAATTATTAAAAATCAATAATTTGATACAGGACAGCCGCCAAACGGTGCAGAATAAAGCGAAAGCAGAGGTGGGAGCTGCTTTCAGAAGAGAATCGTAAGCTGAAAATTGAAAATGGCCGATTGCGTGATGCTCTTTCAAAACTTGTGAACCATAGATGCAGTAACTTACAGCAAAATCAAATAGAACAGCCAGAGGCAGTACAAGAAATATTTAAACATAGTGATGATGTTTAAAACCATGATGTTGTTGTTCTAATATTGGTGCCTAAATAAGTAATATTTACTTTATATAATATTGTTACTGGGGCTTTGAAGTTGTAGGAGTTGTATATTTTTTCAAGTGCTTTTGATTTATAAAAGATCAAGCTAGAAATTCATTCTATGATGGTGAGATTATTAACAATTTTGTATGCATTTAGGATCTATACAATTTTTTTCTGGTAGCTATTTTTTTACACTTATTAGTTATCAAAGATTTTTATTTTTCTAATGGTTTCTCCAAATTAGTAAAAACAAACTGTTCCACTACAACAAAACAGTTTGTTAATGCCATGTCTTTGCTATATGTTTCTATGACTTATTTTTATTTTCTTAGGGACTGATTTTTATTACATTTCAATGGTATTTTAGTTTTTTTAATAAAATAAATAATATGGTATATACTATATACTATTGTAGTAGTATACTACCTGCTATTATGTAACTAATGATTAATATTTTTTTTTCGACCTTCTAACTTTTATATGCGTGCATATTTTACTTTTATAACTTCTAAGTCCTAATTATTACTATATACTATATAGATTATTACTACTATTATACAAGCTGGCAGTTAACCTTTGTATGTTTTAAGATTTACAGTGGTCTCTGCTTATTGGACTTATGGTTAATTGGCTCATTCACTTAATAGACTCAAAATGATTGGTACCGATTTGCACGTGTACTAGAACAAAGCAAAATTTAATTTTTTTAGATTCGCACATCGGTTAATGGGGTCATTTTTAATCAAAAAAAGGGAAAAACTAATCAACTCTGGATGGTTTTTTTTATCAAAATTTAATTAATCTACAAAAATTGATCTACACCACACATTTTTTTGTACCCATATGTTATTTTTATTATTATGCATTTAATACATATTAGCCGAAACCTCAAAAAATATTTTTTAAGTAAATAATTAATATACTTTCAAGTTTTTGGCGGTATTTCGCCTCATCGACTCATTCAGTTAATGAACTCAAATGGTCTAGTCTTAAAGTGAGTCTAACAAGCAGCAACCAGTGTATGTGTATTATATAATTTTGTACAAAAAATTAGTACTATCAAGTACTCATGGTAATCAGTTAACATAACTTATAACTATAACTATAATACTTTAATTGTTTGTTATTATGTACCAATAATATTTTACTTCTAAAATTTCTTTTTGTTTTTTTAAGTTTTTTTTAAGTTTTTCTTATTTGTTTTTTTTTATAATAATATGTATAAGTATATTTTATTTATTGTTTTATTGTATATCCATAAATATAATAGTTAAGCTAATTTTTTTTTTAAATTTTGTTCATCAAGTATGTGGTTTGTTCATAGTTTAAGCATGTTATGCTCAATTGTTATTTTTTTTAAACTGTATGACTGTATGGCAATAATTTTAGATGGTAATTTTTAATAACTCAATACAATTTTGTATTAACAGTTATATTGTAATTTGGTTTGTTTTATTCATAATTATTGCCAAACTAATAATTCCTTCATTTTGTAATTTTTTTTTTTTTTTGTTAATAACATTTCATTCATCAACATTTACTAAATACAAAATCTATTACTAATAATAAACAATATTTTTGAAATAAAATGTCTATATAAAAAAAAATTAAATTAAAAAAAAATGGGTTTAATATAATTAGTTATTGTTTACAACAATAGATTTTATTGAATAGCATAATTTTATATTTATTAATATAATTAACAATAATGTAAGTAATATTAAAGATGATTCAGTTAAAATATACAAGTAAAATATAAGAATATAATAATTAATATAATTGTTTCATATCAACAAAGAAAGTACTAAAGGTAACTATTTATTTTCCGATTAATAAATATATGCTATACAATTAAATTGTATGTGATTGTTTATTATTATTAGACAATAATTTAAATTAAATTAAAAATGTATGAAATATTGTTTAATATTGCTTAAATTGTCATAATTGAACTGTGTTACATTTTGACTATAAATTGTGATTGATTGACCTTTATTTTATAAACTGTTAATGCTAGAAATAGTTTTTGTAATTAACATATTCAGATTTATATTTAATATCATAATTACTACTCCTATAGTCTTATTATTTGTATCCAATTATACACCCTTTATACATGGGTAGTATTATATTAATCAAAATTTTTTTATTTAAAATTTAAGTCTTATTTTGATGTATCTATGTTACTTGGTTTATATATTATTAACCAATAGTTGTTTTTTCAATTAAATATTTTATTTTTGTTAAGTTTGTATGTTAGTTTTACATGTGTAAGGACTGTTTATGTTATTTCAGTTAAAATATATGTATTTAAAATAAATTGTGTAAGCACTCAAATAACTTAGTATGTTTGTTTGTAGTTGAGTTGCTGTAATACTTTACCTAATTTCCAAACATTTTCCAATTGAAAAACTAGACTGTTTTTGGTTGAATAGAAAGTTTTCAATTAATAGTGTTTATAAAAGTTACATGGTACTTAAATTAAATTAAAAACTAAGTGTACTAGGTAAATAAGTAAATATTACTACAAACCAAACCTATGCTTGTCAGTGTTAGACACTGTAATATAATAATATTTATTTGTTGTTTGATAAATAGACATGATCATGTTAAAATCTAAAATACATTTTTAATTTTAAAAATTGGCTCAGTTTTCAGGTACCTTATAAGATTTAATCAGGTATTTAATTGAAGTAAGTTATGTTAAATATTTGTATTTAATTTAAATGTTTATCAGAACACAATTAATTATTGATGATTGGATAGCATTATCATCACAATTTAAAATTTTTTTCATTAAATAATGTGTATGTATTTAAAACGTGCATGCACGTCAGTAAAACGATAGCACATATCCATTTACTCTGATGGATGTGTTAAATTTGAGTTCAATGATACATCATTGTATATTATAATGTTTTTTTCTTATTTATATCTTAGGTTTAAAAATGTAAAAAAGATTGCTAGAGAAGTTGTTCTAATAGCAGTTTAAAAATTAAAGATACATAGGCACGAATGCACAATTTTTTTACAAGTATTTAAAGTTCAAATTTGGACATAGTTTATTAAAATCTCAAAAATATTGCAAATTATTTAATAATAACAACATTCATTTTTAAATAAAACTACCTTCCGATCCAATCTCTGAGTAAACTTGTTTTAGGTTGGGTGAGTCTTTAATCAATAATAAGATAAATTATAATAACCTCAATAATAAAGAGTCAATAGAAAACAATATGTTTGTACATTTAATTATTTTATAGTTAATAATTTATAAAATGTTCAATTGTTATAGTTGCAGGTTGAAAATGTAAAACAAGGTTTTGCAAGTAGTTCATATTGTAACCAAAAAATATAAAAAGTCTTTTAAAGATTCATCTTACTGTGTTACTAAATAAATTACATTAATAACATTAATATCGTAAAATATATTTAATATTATAGGCTGATATACCGTCCTTGCACATAATTGTTTTTCGTAGGTACATATACAATGATATTGTGTCATTGAACTCAAATGTAACACATTCAATACAAACAACAACTCCCTAGATACCGCATGTACCAGTGACGTGTATCATAAAAATAGTAGGTGTTGCCCAAATAATTTTAGGAGACCTGCCCTTCATTATACTGTTATACCGACCTATACAATTTCCTATTTTTCTTCTACCAATGCCCACCCACCCATATTTGAGGTGTTGCCTAAGCAACACTTTTACCCTATGTAACACGCTACTGGTATGTACAGCAAAATGGTATCCACTTGTCTATTTTTCAAGTTAAATGTTCAAATAGAAAAAAGGTTGAAAATTTGTACATTAGATGTAATTTATTAATGTACATATAAAACACTAGATAAAGTAATTAGGTATCATTGAACCTATAAATATATGATTTTTTAGTTGTGGCATAGGATAATTATTTAAACGCTATATTTATTTTGTGAGTGCTGATGTAATTTTTAATTTATGTAAGTATAAGAAATTACGATAAGCATCTTCCCGAATCTTCACAATCATTAGTTATCAAATTCAAATACAAGTGTGCAGCTCAAAAATCAGAAAAATTTAAAATAGTCACCGAATTTATTATTACAATGTTAAAGAAACTAACTGAATTTACTGTAATATTATTTTAAATTCAAAAATATACACTATTTAATTGTAATACTATCATACATCATAAGTCAGGAATACTTGTTATAAAATTTCTTGTAAATAATACTGACAATGCATAATGATTTCAAGTTTGACGTTGATATTCTAAAGGTGAGTACAGATGAGTGAATTTTGCTGGTTAGTCAGCTGTAAGTCAGTGTAAACTAGGGTATTCAAACTCTGTGTGGACTTGACATGAAAGAATATGCTTCCTAGAGCATGGTCAAATATTCCGGTGCATCAGATATCAGAAAGCCGATTGAAAGCACTTCCATTACTCGTTAGTATAAACATTATTATTATTGAGGTAAAAACTAAGATAGAACTGAGAATCTCTTTCCAAAGCTGAGTTGTGGACTATAGAACTGGGTAACAGGCATGTAAAAAACTGTACAAATAAACAATCGTTGTTCATTATCGCATGATAATGTAAGTTTATTTCTCTAGCCTAGACTATGGCTGGCTATAAAATGTCTAAATTATAGACCAGCCACCAATTTAGTATACTTGTTCATAGTCCATACTATGATCTTGTCTATACCCATCTGTCACAACTCACCAGCATCTCCACAATGGCAGATGCTAGAAATGGTGACGGGAGTTACCGTAAATTGTAAAATAACGCAACAAGATGATATAATAAATTTAGTCTTCATAGGCATGATGTGTTTATGGTTGTCTATTATATAAGAATGGGACTAATAGTCAACAAATAAACACAGATATTAGTTAATGCTCAATAGAAATTATATAAAAACAGTGAAACTGTGAAAGTGTGAACGTGAAAGAAATTGACGGATAAATATCAGCCCGCGCCCCGCAGTTGTGTATTAGTATCAGTTGCACTGTGATGATTATAATTTATAGCTGATAAACGTTTATTCGCCGGACGCCAAAGTCGTTGTAGATAACATGACGTAAACAAACAAAAAACATCGTGACCTCCGAGTACGACCAGTTTGGAGAGTAACAACAGGTTAGGAATTAAGTTATTAGGTTATGTCAAAAAAAATAAATAAAAAAAATGCTGCAAACATGACTATGGCAAATTATACGTTGTTATGTGTTCATGGAAATGATCGTTATTTGTCCGGCGTCTCCCCACTCCTATCGGCGCCCGATCATTGTGCGTTTGTGTGCCTGACGCTCACAACATTCCCGGCTCGCGCGTATTCACGTGTGTTTTACTGTTTTAGCGTCGTCGCCTGCCAGGACCAAACTGAATTTTCTGTTAATTATTAAATGATAATATGAGTTTCATTACAGTCTATTTAGTCGAACTACATTGATCGCTGCTAGTCACTTCTTTTTTTTGTTCCTACGAGTGCCGCTGTCCGATTCCACCATGAATCCAAGGGAACTCCATAGTCAGAATTTTGATCTCTGCAGAATTTGTCTGCGTGAGCCGGAGTCCCACAGAGACATGTCGTTTCTTAGTGTTTGTGAACGTGTCTTACACGCTCCCCAGAATTTGAGCATAAATAATCTTATGTCTGAACTGCTTGGAATCAAGGTAAGTATTTAGATATGTAAAAAAAATAAAAAATAAAAACATGGAAATGAAATTGATATTTTGAATCTTCCTTAGATCGACTTCACTGATGTCAAACCTAGGATTGTTTGTGAAGTCTGCTGCAGTTCACTGGTTTCCTTTTATGAGTTTAAGGCGAAAGCGGCTGAATCTGAAATTGTCGTCAATTACATTGCTACAAGAGGAGTAAGTGAAATTTTTTATGAGGACGCTGTACCCGCATGTGTTGTCTCCGTCTCACAAGAGCGTAACATATCAAATTTTACGTTCAGCAGATCACGTTTAACTCAGTTAGCTTAGAAATTAGAATGAATTGAATTCTTATTAGACTTAGGTAAAGGTAAGATTATTACGGAGGGCTTCTCATAGGCTTTTTATTATATTTTACTTTTAGAGAGAGTTATGAGTATTTTAAGTTGCGCAAACTATTTACAATTTTTGCAGGTATAGCGTTCTCTTAATAATGACTTGCACCTAATTCACCTTTAAGATTTATATTTATAAAATATGTGAAATGCTTCAACAGAATATGGTATGTTATAAATTAATGTTGGTATATGCCTATGAATGTTCGTAAGCATTATTTCAGTAAAATTACTAAAGCCCATATTATATTGGGCATGTATTAGTCATTTAAGCTGACATCCTACTTGCATGTGTAGCCTGTGTCTAACAATTGTGTAACAAAGTAAATTTATGCTCGGAGGTTCTCATTTAGGTTTGTTAGGTAATTGTTTTAATATTAAAGTCAATTTACCCATAAAGATAACATTTTCTTTAGTTTGATAGAAGCATTTTTTCAATTTTTAATTTTGAAACAAATTACATTTGTCTAAAGGTAAAACATAACAATTTAAGAGGATGTCATCTTTAATGTAACACATTGTGTCAGCACATAAGAGATGGCATTGCACTTCTTACTTCTATGGTGGTAGACAACTGTCCAAAAATCTCTGCCGATTCCATTGCCATCACCTTGGGTCCAACATATTCTAATGGTTGAATATCATATCATAAACCTATAGTCTGTCTCACGTAAGAAAGGCACCGCGTCTCGACAAAACTCGGTCATTATTGAGCATCCCCCACACCTTACATCACCTTGTCATCACTACTTCCTTTCTCTCATGAGACAGACCTTGGTAGTTGCTTTAATACTTTCTAATCACTATGTCCCTATGTCCCTACAGTTGCATATTAGTCATCCAAACATTTCTAGCATGATTGCTCACACTTATAAATTAATTATATTTTATACACAACTAACAAGTAAAGAAAAGCTTTATACGTGCTCCTATAGGTATATAATAATAATAATAATAATAATAAAAATATAATAATATAATAATAATAATAATAATAATAATTATGGGGGACAGAGTGGCCGAGTGGATAACGCGTCGGTTGCAACGTGCATCGTCGCCGGTTTGAACCTCAATCACGGGCAGCACTTATCTCCGGGCAGTCACTGTGTACGGAGAGAGAGGCCGCCATCTGCCAACCGGGCATGGCAGAAACCTACGGGTGCCCACTAGAAATTCTGCCAAACAAACACACACGTGTTCCGTAACCCTACAGTTCCAAAACCCTACAGCTAATGGCCTCAGTTGTTGAAGCTTAAATAAATAAAAAAAATAATAATAATAATAACAATTATTATTATATAATAATATAATAATTACTTAAAAAACCACTTCACTGAAAGAAACTATTTCTATTAGGACTTCATTGTATAACTCAATTTAATAAGAAATTGTACACGTCAAATTTTATAAACATTTATTTTTCATCACCATTATATTGGTAATCTTTAACTTTTCTCAGGAGTAATAAACTGAAATGAATAAGAATATTTTGAACTAAAATTACATCAATTGAAGGGTGGGCGGGAATAACGTGCTATGTAGCAATTCGTAAATGTTCAGGAACAACTAAAAACGAAAACTGTATCATACATTTTTTTTTAATGTATTTGGAACGCACATAGCACGTTCTTCCATATTCGACTATAACACTCTACAATATTTCATTATTTATTTTTTTGTGTAGGTACTGTATTCATTTCACTCAAACAAAATTATATTATAAATACTAATATTAATAAAACATAGTCAAAATCACGTTATTTTTTTTGCATATTTTAAAATTAATACAATATAATATTATCCTGGTATTTTATTACCCTTTAAAAAACCACATAATTATTTTGACATATTTTAAAATTAATACAATATATTATCCAGGTAATGATGTATAGAAGTCCCTGTATTGTTGAGGCATAACTTGCACATGTCTAAAAGATCTTTTTTCTTATATTTTATTAAGGCCACTGGGGATTCGTAGGCTGATGGTAAATCTTTAATAGATAAAGTATTATTTTTAAAGTTGTTTTGACGTATTTGATGTAATGTCCAAGGTCTCAGTGTATTGTAACTTTCACGAATATTTACATGCTTTGGAGCATCAGCTGTCAATTTCAACCACATTGCTAGTGTTACTTTTAGATTTTTTTTTGTAATATCTTGTTCTAATGCAAAAAAATCTTCAAAATCATTTTGAGACATTTCTATAATACGAAATGGTTTTTCTAATCTTGCACTAGCTATAACATATTTCCATTGTGACGGTACAAGTACTTTTGCTGTTTTTTTTTGTTTTTAAATTAAAGCGAAATCAAGGTCACATGGTAAAAAACTATAGCCAGTCGAAAGACATTTTTGATTAATTTCTATAAAATACTTGCAAAATATTAGATAGGAATACATGATTAATATTCGCCAGTTATTATTTTGACCGACACATCTATCAGACCATATTATCAATTTCCTCTCTTCGCCATGTCCAAGAATATCGTAATTATTTTCGTTTAAAATTTAAAATACACGAAGCTATTTCTAATGAGCCTCTTTTAGCGATACATTCATACCACAAATGCATAGAAACTTAATTATTACCTACGTTATGAATTGCTAAATTAAAGTTAGAAAGTTGTCTCTGATAAAACATGTTAGAATGTGTAAGAGTTAGGCAAAATAATACTTGCTGTAGATCAACGCATAGCACTACAATAGAGCTATTGAGTCTACCGATGTCTGTATCTTTTTTAAGGGCATCATACGATTGCTCAGCTTTAGAATGATGCAGCTTACTATCAATTTCTATTTTTTTTCTTTCTTCCTCAGTATCAGCTGCCACTAATTTATTATAAAAAAAATCACACTGTTTGCATGTATCTGAACGCGGATAGCCGAAACGTAATTTAAAGTCTGACCGAAAAATATTTCTATAGATACGTTTACTGACTTTTATATCTGGATATTTATTTTTAAAAGATCGATAAAGCTTACACAAATTTAAGTCTGAACTCAAACATTGTAGCGTTACGGCTGTCTGTAGCGATACGGCTGTAATGAGACGGTTGTCGAGGTAAACTATTTATGTGTTGTCTAATTAAATCTCTTACAGGGGCATCAATAGCATGAGGTCTATTTAAATGTTTTCCACAGTTATCCCTAGGTGTCATAATACCTAATTAAATTTTATCTTGTAGCGTCATAACACGTCTTCTTGTAATACAAAACGTATTTAAAAGAGTATTTTTGCATACCTGTAAATCATCTATGTAATATTTAAATGAACAAAATCGTCGAGATGTAGAATCAGTTTTTCCTGGTCGTCTTCTCACAGGAGCATTTACTTTTATACACTTATACAAAAAAGCTGATTGTTCATCATACGTTAACTTATAAAATTCGTCAAATAATAAAAGTTTTCTTGCTAAAGTCATTGTTGCACAACCTTGCCAAGGACATGAACTCTAGTCACAAACTTGATCCTAAAATTTTTAAAAATGTATATCAAATATTTTTCAACATTATGTTTATTTTACTACATTCATAACATTTTTACTAACCACGGTTGGAGGTGTTTTAGCTGGTACAAGTTTTTTACTCTGAGATGTATATTCCTTCCCACTATTTCAAAGAGTTTTGTTTTTTTCATTTTTCCAATCTGTCATATTGATTTTCCGTTTTCATCCATCACTTAAACGGTTAACATCACTAGTAGATAAATTATTTAGACTTGTCATAGTTGAATTGGTAACGCAATTGTGATATTCGCACGTCTCTTGTCGCGTTGACTTACTGTGAATAGTAAACGCTTAACGCACATAGCACGTTTTAATAGTCAACTAATCGCCGGTTTCAAAGTATATACACGATGATTGTGTACGATAAAAACATTCTGGAAATTTTTCGATTCTTAAAATATATCGAGATTGCTTCATAGCATGTTATTCCGCAAAAAAATAAAAATTGAAAAAACTGTTACATAGCACGTTATTCCCGCCCACCCTTCAATTGATTATTGACCAGGAAAATAGAAAAAATCCAATAAACGATTGTTTTTTGTACTTCTGCAACTTATTCATTATTACAAGTACCTACCTATTCCAAATTTTAAATTATTTTTCTTAAATTAAATCTGAAACATGAGTATATTACTATTATTTATTACTTCATAAATAATAATTAATAAATTAATTATGTACCTACTGACAAATTTAATCAAGGGAGAATGTTTTTATTTTTTAACATTTTCTTTGTAGATACCTATTTAATTTTTATATTATACATCAATTTTCAGTAAACATGAAAAAGTGACATTGTGTTCTTTTTGTTACATGTGTAGTGATCTGATGACTACAGGTGTCCTTGAGAGGAACAGGATGAGGTTTATTTTGATTTAATTTGTAACGCTGATGTAATGTGGTATAATTTATTAATATTTAATCGAGTATTTAATGAAACAAATATAATTGAAACTGTTTATTTGCTATTCTCTACTAGAAAATTTGTTGCAGATAATTATTTAGAGTGTTTAGGAAATATCGGTTGGACTCAAATATTTTCTTAGGCCAAATAATTAACTGTTCAAAATTATTCGAAGTCCAAAATAATATAATAAGAGACTGACTGGCGTGAAGGTGCTCTAGCTCATCTGGTCAAATCACATCTGAATATGGGCTGTTCGGAGCTCTCCTATATAGGCTTATCCTCTACTTCTCCTAGCCCTTTTGGTAAGAGTATTGTTTCCACGGATGCTGTGTCTGCCAGCTATCGTTCTGGGAAATATTAACAGCCCAAGCCCCGATAAGATTTTCCTGAATGCGCAATATGGGTGGTCGAATATCTGCTATGTTGTATTCATGATTTCTATGCACCAACGAATACATTAGTCATATGCGTGATTTTGTATTATTAAGTATTATTATAGTATTTCCAGGGAGCAACTGACTAGTTTAAAAATATATTAACCCTGTTCTTTACTTATCGTTTAACGCCTTGCATCCCTTATATATTGTGTATAACCTGTACCTGGTATATTCGCTGTAGTTACCTCTACCAAGGTCTAATGCGAGACGCCAGTTTGCAGTTTTTAGCAGAATGTGGATATTTAATAATTTAATCTTTGCCAACAATACCATATAAATGACACATATATATAGCCCATGATCACCAAGCATGGTCTACCCCTTAATTTTCTTCAATAATGTAGTTATTCGAAATCTGATTTTTTTAATTTTTAATTATACCTACTTTAAGACCATATTTTCAAGTTCTAGAACTTTTTTGTACTACTTAAGGAGTTTTAAGTTGTTTTTCAAATGAAAACACCCTATTCAATTATAAGTTGTACAATAAATAATTTTTCTGAAATTTTCAAAATCAAAATTCTTACCGGTAGTTTTTGAGTTATTTAACTTTATATTCTAAGAATTAAAGGTACATATTACAGAGTTTATAAGATATGGGCATTACAGTGATTTTAAAACTGTAGTAATTTATATTAATCTATCAATATTAATAATCTGTAAAAATGGCCCGAGTATTATAAATACTAGATCCAATTTTTACATCTATTTTATAATTATGTAAAACTGGTTTTAAAGACTACTTAATGTAAACATTTTAATAACTAAGAACCTACTCATTGGAATTTTGAATGTGGTACCTACATAAAAATTGTCCACTAGTTTATTAATTTGCCGTAAAAGGGAGGATTCTCATTTGAAAAACAGAAGTATGTATTAGCACAGGACATTAATTAATATCAAAAAAATCAAGAACATGAAAATGTGGTATTTGAGTATATTTAAAAATTTCAAAAATCAGAATTTTTGTAAATTCATTATTACAGGAAAAAATCGCGAAGAGCATGCTTGGTGAATCACACTGTATGTATTATATTATATAAATATTCACATATAATTTTATCATCTACCTGAGATAGCTGCTATGTACAGAATGAAAGATCAAATATCACTGTCCATGCAGACTAATAGCTATAAATAAATAAATAAATAAATAAAAAAAATTTAATAATAATATTAATAATAATAAAAAAAATTAATTAAATAATAATATAATAATATTTATTTAATAAATCCAAAAATATGTTTTTCCTCAGCCCCTGGTTCCATATTCTACAACTTTTTATTTAGGATTCCTATGCTCGTATGAAATCACACTGCCTTATTGCAAGACCTTATTTTACATATTTTACCTACGTTAGACACCTACAGTAATTGGTTTTCTTTTCAAATTACTCTGCAGAATACCAATTTTGGGAGTTTGATTGTCCCCTTGTTTCTTTTTTAGACCTCGCCTACAACTCAATACAATTTTAAAACTTGTTATGATTCTTTTCTTGTTTTCTACTTTTTACTGACTTTTATAAGTTTCTTTTTATTAATTTATAAAATTGTTTTTATTTTGTTTCTAAATCTTCCAACGACAAATTAAATTGTGACAATTCTTCAAGAATGTTAATAATGTTCATCTGAACTACATTGTAAACATTTTCCCGCTCTTAAAGGAAATAATAGGTACACTTCTTATGTTGTTCAGTCGTTTGCTTTGAATATTAGTTTTTTCAAATACATCTAATAAAAATGTTTTTCTTTAAATTTTAAATGTTTAAGAGTATTTTACAATTTTAATCAGTGTTCTTAAGTATAAACCTATTTGAGTATTGTTGGGGCATGCTCGACGTAGAACAGTTTAAATGTTTTAACCAGGACATAGACAGTATATGTGTTGGCAAAATCGTGTGACTATGGCCTTGAACATTGTCTCTGGGGTATGTGGTGTATCAATATCAATTCAATATTATAACCCTATTGTTTGAAAAACGTAAAAAAAAAACAATATTATAATTTTTCATTCAAAATCAAAATCACCCTTTCATATATATTGCTCCGTAAACTAAATAATGGTAATTTTGATTTTAATAATTAATAAATGTATTAGTTATGAGCGAGGTTATAAGTTTGCTGTACTTTATCACTATTGCCATTATATTTATGTTGATTTGTATTTTATATAGGTTTTGTGTTACTATTTTGTGTTATAAATATATACTACTTATATATTGAATTTTGAATGTAATCATAAAATATCCGATTGGATAAATATTTAATAGTAACATACTGAAACTGACAATACATCCAAAAAACTTTAAATAAATAAAAACAGCCATTGTCCATAGTCAATGGGTTATTTCCATTTTTATAATTTCATAACAAAGAAGGATACACATTGCCAACATTCTATCAGATTACGGATATAAGTTTCAACTTTTAGAGTCAAATAATTCTTACCCTATGGATACAGTGGCATAGTCAAGCTTAACCAAGTTTTGCTTTTAAATTTTTCTGTGGTTTAATCATCTCTTCCCTTATTCAGGAACTGATGGATCAATTTCACAATGTGATGTAGTTATATCGCAACAATTCTATCACACGTTTTTAAATACTCTTTTAAAAACTTTTATGTAAAATACATAAAACATAAAATGTTTTTGACAGATTTTTTGTAAGGTTTTTGTTATCATAGTTACTTAGGTATTAAAAAAAACATATTTATGATTCATAGACTTTTCTTTGGATTTTTCTTGTAGAACTAGAATTTTTCTTAAAAAACCATGTTTTTTATGTTTTTTTTTTATCTATTATTGAGAATACAATTACAAAAGATAATATTATGTATAGTTCATAAATTTATACATCAGTTCATATTTATTTTCCAATAATACGAGTCGGTTGTGAGTGTGAAATCTACTAACAGTTTTGTCTGCATTTATACTTTATAGTATCATAATTTTATTGAGATAATTTTTTCACGTAGTGACAATGCTGCCTAAAATATTCTCTCACTTTAATGCGAAGTCACAAAATGGTTCCCTATTTATTAATAAACTTAAACCTACTGGCAATTTGTTATGTATAGTGTGCAACTTGCCATGGAACATTTTAAGTAAGTCATGGTGGACGATCGGACTTAAATAACCTTAAAATACAAAAACATAAGTTAGCTAGCTACAAGATCATCAGTTCAATCTGGTAAAGTCTCCAACTATTTTTCTAGTTTGGTTCCCACAGAAAATGATTTTTTGTTAGTTACCCCCTAAACTACTTTTGTGTATCATACAGTAGTTCACAATCAAAGTTTTCGTTATATGTCTTTTACATCGGATTTAATTTTTCAGTGTTTGTATGACAAAAATCACTTGTGCTAAAACAAAAACTAGGAAAATAGTTGTTATCGTTATTTGTTTATACAAAGGTGATAATATTTTAAAAGAACTACCTTTTGCAAAGTATGTATCTGTCTTAATTTGATGGTTCCAACCACAAAACAATGAAATTAGTACCTATTGTTCGTTATTTTTAGCCAAATTTCAGTATAAAAAACAAAATAGGTACTATGTCTTTTAAATTTGTCCGGTGAAACATCTGGTTTAAATATTTGATTGGAATTATTGACATTATTACTAAATTTGAATTAAAGAAAATAATAATTGAATTCTATCAGATAACACAAATAATAATTTTAGCAGATAAAAATTAATAAGAAAAGCTATTACAGTAAAAAGTTTTGGATATTGTCGCATTTCTATAGTTCATGTAAAAAAATTGAAATCATTTTACGACTTTGCAGATGTTCAGCACCATGATATTTTATCTTACTCCAAAACTACATGGTTATCATTGTCTCCTGTAATAGATAGAATTATTTTAATGTTTGGTGGCTTAATCAATTATATATTATTATTGTATTTTCATTTACAATATTTGAGTCCTAAAATTTTGGTTGACTTTTTTCTAAATGTCACTGTTTTATTATATGTGAAGTATATTATACCAGTATACATAGTATACTTAAACTGTTCAATGATTATAATCAAAAATTTAAGTTGAAAAATGTTGGCACTTGCATTAATTGATATACCTATTAAACAGTTAATTAAATAACCTAGAACACAAAAAAAAATAAACATTTAATTAATACTAAAATGGAACAATTGATAGATGATATAGAAGGAAATGGTTATTTAGTTAAACAATTATTTGGTGTAAACTGTCAAAAGTTTTATGATTTATGCATAAAATAAATTCAAAAGTGGACATTACTTAATTGATTGCACTTAGTAAACAAAAATACAGCAACATGCAATAATGCTAAAAATGCATTAAAGATGTTATCAAAATATGCCGAAGTAATTGAAGATGAATACTTTGATGAGTCTATGGCTTGTATAAATATTTGTCAGGGTAAATTTGATGACTGATCAAAAAATTTTATTTTATTAGTACAAAAATGGGTACAAATATTTAATATATTTAAAGAAAATATGTAAATGTATCAAATCTTGCAATGGTTGTGGAGTTTACATTTTGTTTACGGGTATCAAACCCGTCAGTAGAGAAAGCATTTTCTTTAATGATAACAACTTGGACTGACGTTTGGAATCAAATTTATACTAAAATAGTATAGTGTTGTCTGATAACAAAAACTTTATGGTTTAAGTTGCATTAAATTTTATAACAAAACAATAAAAAATCTTATACTGCTGAAGAAAGTTAGGTAAACGGCACTAAAAAATATAAAATTCCAAGGACAAAATAAAATAAAGTTAATACATTTTAAAAGTTCTAAATTAATTAAGAAATCTACCTAATTACTTAATTTTAATATTTCATGGATCTAATAACCATTAATAACACTACAGCAACCAACTACAGCAAAGGCCTACAATGTATTTAACTTAAATTGTAACTATGTAGGTACCATACCTGCGGTATACATGGTCGTATTGTTATTGTTCAAAATGTCATTTATAGTTTGTACGTTTGTCGATAAAGTGTATGTAATATAAAACTTTTGTATGGCCCTAATTAAACTATGTAGAATATGTACAGTCCACACATTATTTATTTTATTATTATTACATATTTTAAATTTTTGGAAGAGTGAGCACTGTTAATTTAACTATTTTGTAAATATTAAAGGATTAATTAGTTCTTTACTTTTTGTTTTGATAATTTTCAAATAACTTAACTCAACTTAAGTATTAATGTATAACTATAGAAAGCCAGTATTCCACTATCCTATAAACTAGTACCCAACCTTTTTTTCTCAGCTGACTTTGGTAATCAATTATCTTCTAGCGGACCACCAAATATTAAAGTACGGATAATCTCAATTTTAATCTAATAATATAATTTTGTTACACATAGTAGGAATGCAATAAAAATGTAGACACATATTGGGCTTGTTTATTTTTATATTACTATTATCGAAGCTATTATAGTAATTTATTTTATTATTACTAATGCAGTAGGCGTCATATGGTACAAATGGGCAGCAGCTTAAAATGCATTTAAATATTTTTTAAATGTTACTGAGTACAGTGAAATGAAATTACATATTATATGCATATAAATCTTGAATCCCTAAAATTGTTATTCTTTGGTTATGTATTAAATTTATCCAAAAATTCAAACTAAAAATATCTATAAAAATAAATAATGCTTTTATTTGTTGGAGTTTCAGTAAGAAATACTTATGAGGAATCTTAAGTATATTTAATGTATAAGCTTTAGCTATAAAAATTGAATAATTTATACATTCTTAACTGCAAAAACATTTGCACATTTTCTTGCTTTTGACTAATGTTTTAATACTATTTATATTTTTGTTTTTAGTTTCATGTTACTAGGCCTAGCACTTCCATTGAATCAACTCCATCACCGATGTTAACAAATAATGACCAATCATCTCAGGAATCTTCGTCCAACCATTCTCAACTTCAATCACATGAATCAAATATGTTTGGTGCTTCTACGTCCAGAGCTTTCTATAGAGATGTTCCATTAGAGGATAATGAAGAGTCTACTCAGGAATCTACTTCATCAACGATGTCAGAGAATGACCAAGTATCTACTCAGCCATCTACTTCATCACAGATGTTTTTTAGTAATATCAATGAATCAACACAGGCATCTACTTCTTCATCTACGTTAAATTATACTCAAGTAAAACCACTAAGATCAAATGAAATAAGAACAAATGTACATGGCCGTAGCAGAGGTGTTTCTAGTAGATCAATTATTGCTAATCCTTCAAATTCAGAATTTGTTGAAGAATCAAATGACGATTGCATATTAGTAGAAACTCCAATAGAAACTGTTGATTTAACGTTAAGCAATGAAAGTGAAAATATCGATGAAGAATCATCTGACTACGAAGAATCAGTTGTATTATCCCACCATGATGAAACCGTTGAATTATCATCAGACGGTGACAATAATATGAATTTCAAAAATAAAAATAAAAATAATAAGACTGAAAAATTATACTACTGTTCAATCTGTAAAAAGAAGAAAATCCTCAACCATGATTGTTCTCAACAAACTAAATCTTTTTTTACTTGTTTGGTCCCTAATTGTAACATTTTATCAAGATCAAAAACACATTTTACATCACATTATCGACAGCATATTGGTATGTCTTCATCAGCAGTTATGTGTCCTCGTTGTTTTCAAAAAATAGAACAATCTAACATTGATGGCAATGGTTGTCATGTACACTGTAACACTTTAAATGCATTTAAATGTTTTACATGCAATGTTGTATTTAAGAGTATGCAAGAATTAGCCTTTCATAAATTAAAAACACACAATGGCCTTTTGATGGATGTACATGGTAATTATTTATGTTTACATTGTGAAGAATCATTTCCGGAACTAGCAGTCATAAATGATCACATGAAGTATTGTCTTGAAAATCAGACAAACAATGCAACTGCAGCTAGCATGAAGCTTAAAAAACCTACCAGAAATAAAACAAGAAGATCTTTTCGGAAAAGTAATGTAAAGGATGTAACTGTGCATAAAAATCAAAAAAATTCACTTACATCAGAACATGTACTTTTTACTTGTTTAAAACGTAATTGCAATCTCATCTTCCAAACCTTTAGAACTTTTAAACTTCATTATCGTTCACATTTTAAACTTGGGAATACTTTGATGTGTTGGCAGTGTTGTAAGCCATTTTCTGATATATCTAGTCTTAGAAATCATCAATTTAAAAATAACTGTCGTACCATTAGCATGTTCAGATGTTTTGAATGTCCTGAAAAATTTGGTGATCTTGAAGGTTTGAGTATTCATAAATTTACCTACCATAATGGTAATTTAATGGCCTGTAAAAAAAATAGAAAAACTATTAAGTGTGCATTTTGTCAAATGGATATTACTATTTTCGACTTCCAATCTCATTTGGCCAAATGCCAAAAGAAGACTGTAAACAAAACTACTTGTACTAAAAAGGATACACGCACTTATAATTGTTTGATTTGTGAAAAAGTTTTTTTTTCACCAGTATCCTTATCAAATCATTCGAGGATTCACAATCGGGCTCGAGTAATGGCAAATCTGAAAAAAGAATAAATACATTATCCTAAGAATTGAAGGCATCTTAAATTTATAAAACTTAAGTTAAAATCAATAAACTGATGAATTGTTTATGTTGAAAAAATGATCATCAGTAGCAGAACACTGCAAAATTTAGACTTTATATACTATTATTGTACTGGAGTTAAATTATTTGTTCTATTTTATGTTTTGTTTTATATTTGTATAAAGTACTCATTTTTTTATCTTTATAATTTATATTTTAATAATTTTAATTCAATATAACACTTATTTTGAATATGAATAATAATCTGTTTCATATATTTTTTAAGTTTTTTAGTTAGTAGGCGAGGTCAGTGATGAAATCGCGTTAAAATAAGGATATTAGATGTTTTTTAAATATATTAGTACCATCAATGATATTCATAGAATATTGAAAATGCCTAGTATAATTAACTCTTTTTGGTTTATTAATAATATTACTATTATAAGCTAGTTTTAGTGAATGCCTAAGGCAGACAATGTCACAAAAAATTAAATAAAAATAGTTATTTTTGTAATTTACCATTCATTATCATTGTCGATTAAAATCATGCAGTCGAAGATAAATGAAGTGAGCTCTAATAACTAAGTACAAACAACAAAAACAATTATACTTTTAATAATATTACTATTTAATTATAATTCACTATGTATGAGAAATGTATTGCTGTAAGTTTAGAAAAAATTGATATTATAAGTATTTTATTATAATTTATTTGGACGTAATTTTTTATCCCACAATAAACTGCAGTGGCATTTTGAAGAGCAAAGCTGCTTACTGAACAACAAGTATTTATTAGAATTGCAGATATTGGAATTTTGCAGTGGCATCTTTGGAATCCTTGAGTGTCCAGTTGCTCTTTGAAGATTAATTAATTTTTATTTTTCTAAATTTAGGACATTTTCAGTGTGAACAAATTTTTCTTAACTGCCAAATATTTTAATTCTAGTACACAAATATTTCAGAAAATGAGAAAACCATTCTATGTACCTCCCTAAACTAAATTTAGATTCTGAGTTGAATGATAAATATATTGATATTACCATGATGTGTTTTTTTTAAATTTTTGTTCATTAAAATTTTTTCTTGTGCCCATATAATAACAAATTGAAATAATAAATCTATTTTTGACTTAAGTATCATTTCCGGTGGGAAAGTGAATCTAGTTGGTGCACTCGGAAGGTAAAAATTTAAAATTCCCAGTAGTTTTCAAAAAGGCCTGGAAAAGCAAAAAAAAAAAATTTAACGAAAAACAGGAATTTTTACCCAAAAATCGATTTTGGTTTTAGGTGTAACTCTTAAAAAATTACCGCAAATACATGACATTTTCACCGAATATTTGTATTAGCATTTCCTATACACCACACAATTATAAAATATTTTGACTTATGTTGGGCTATAATATATAGCCATATTGGCAAGACTAAGCATTAAGAGGACGTGATACCCGCATGTGTTGTCTCCGTCTTACAAGTGCGTAACATAGCAAATTTTACGCTCAGGAGAACACGTGTAGCTCCGTTAGCTTAAAAATTAGTGCGTATTGACCTCTTATAAAATCTAAAGGTAAGATTATTATCTAGTCAACCTCATAGGTTTTTTTATTATATTTTTATTTTAACGCGAGTTATGAGTATTTTAAAATTGTAAATTTTTTATACATCTTAAAATACTCATAACTCGCGTTAAAATTAAAATATAATAAAAAACCTACGAGGTTGAATAATCTTACCTTTAGATTTTATAAGAGGTCAATACGCACTAATTTTTAAACTAACGGAGCTACACGTGTTCTGCTGAGCGTAAAATTTGCTATGTTACGCACTTGTAAGACAGAGACAACACATGCAGGTATCACGTCCTCTTAATGCATTAATACGAAGTGTGATAAAAAAATACCGGGACACATATTATTATGGCTAATCTAGGCACGATAGCGTTTTAAACTATTTATATATATATTCCCCACTTATTGGTGAATATTTTAAACAAAACCCAAGTCAATATATTTTATCTCAGTTTAAATTAACACATGGTTCAGTCAGTTTGTTTTGTTTGGCGTTTTCGATATGTTCGAACAAAAGGAAAATCATTTAACGATTTTTCAAGACCTTAAAAATCGTTCTATCGGTCCTAATTTTATAAAAACATTATAACAGGTGACGAAATATGTGTTTATGGGTATCCGATCTCGGTATCACGATCTCGGTCATCTCAGTGAAAAACAAAATTTTCTTCTCTGCCAAAAAAAACTCGTCAAATGTCAAGACAATGCTGATTGTTTTTTTGTTATTGAAATTATTGTTCATTATAAATTTGTACCCCATGGACAAACGGTCAATCAGGTATTCTACAAAGACGTATTAATACGTTTGGGAGAAAAAATTCGTAAAAAACACCCAGAAAAATGGCGAACAAGAACCTGGTTTCTTCACAACGATAATGAGCCAGCCCATTCAGCGCCGTCAATAAGTGCATTTTTGGCTGTTAAAAAATACCTGTTGTCTTGCACCCTCCCTATTTTCCTAGTCTGGTCCCGTGTGACTTTTTTCTTTCCTAAAACTAAAATTTGCACTCGAAGGCCAGCGATTTCAAGGTGTAGAAGAAATTAAAGCGAATACGACAGCGGAACTCTAAGTCTCAACTTCGGAGCAGTTCCAAAAGACTTTCGAAAAATGGCAAGAACACTGGAACTATAGCCTTGTTTCCGGAGGAGAGTATATTTTGAAGGAGACATCATTAAATAATGGGTTTCTTAATTTTTGTATTTATCATAAATAAAGTCCCGATATTTTTTGATCACACCTCGTAAGTTAAAGTTCAGTAAATTTAATTTTTATTATTATTAACTGAGTTGATTTTACATTTAAACACATTAAGTTCATTTCAAATTCAATTATTATGAAATTACGAATATTATCATTGACTATTATTTTTCGCCTTCGTCATCTGTTGGCGGTTGTAGCGGGCTAGTAATACCGTGTTTATTCACCCGAGGCACCGACATCCTGCGCTCCGACACGCGTTGTAATAGTCTAATAATACAAGGTTTCTCTAATCAATACATCTTATTACTTATCATTTTAAACTGGAATTTACAGAGTTCCAATTGTTATAATATCTTAGTTCGTGTTTTTGGTAATCTAACAACGCATATGGACTAACCAGTAGAAATTAGTAAATTACTCTGTACATTTATTACAACTATGAGTATAACTGCAGAACGTTTGTCGTTTATACAAATTAATACGCCACGTCGCTAAGTGTTATTTTAATTTTACCTATTTAAAAACAGAAACTTAATTTTTTTTAAGTAACTTAATTTGAGTTGAAAAGTTTATATTAACTTTTGGTCAACTTCTAACTTACTTAAATTGAGAGACAATTTTGAATTAACTTTAAATTATTAACTTAATTCGGATTTTAATTTAACTTAACTTAGTTAAAAATATCATTAACTTACCCAGTCTTGCATTTAGTCATATGCAATTTTCAATTTTTATTACTTTTTTTTAAATTAACGTAATTAAAAAATAATTTTGCCCGGAAAAAAACTTTAAACATTAATACAAGATTCCTCATAAGTTTGTCTATACTTTTTTCAAAAATAAAATGTCTACTGGAAAGCCAAATAAATTGTTGGTAAGCGGTTTTTAAAATTTCTTTTTTTTTTGAGCCATCAGCTTCGTGGTTATTAGCAGATTTTATTGTGTGGATGATACGGTTGGATCGGAACACTTGTACTTGTGGCAAGGATTTGTTACTAAAAATCCTGTATGGTCACCCATTCGGTAACTAGTACTACTGGCCTGTGCGTACGCACTTAGACACCGCGCCATACCAAGCAACATTATGCGAATTTGAAGTACAACATTGAAATCTCTCGATTTCTCATTGAACGATTTCTTATTTCTTGTAATTAAAAAACGAATAACTGTAGGTACTTGAAATGTATACAACATGTTGGGTTTTTTCATTTGATAAACTTGATAAAATTTGAAAAGCTGTAAACGAACATTTTCAATTTTCAATTATTACAGTTTTTTTTTTCTTTAAACGTTAATACAATTTTGATCTTTGGGTCATAAGATTGAAAATTGAATACAATATTCTTGATATATTGTTACAATAACAGTTGAAAAACATTTTAAATAGGTACATAGATTTTATTTTATAAGAATTTATATCGAATACATAATATTACATAATATTGATAAGAATATGCGGCCAGATAATGGATGCAATAACAGGCTCGTTGTGTAGGAAGTTCAACCAACAATTACTGCAGGAGAAAGAATACTGGACTGTCTCGTAGTCTGGACTGGAAACTAGAAGGAAAAAAGTTCATAGGTTTGTCTCAGAAGAGAATTGTTGTTGTGGAAAACGATTTGCGAGAAATGAGAGTGTATATAGTTCAGGATTGAGGCAAGTGGAGTGATTTGGTGCCGGTGGCCAAAACTATTGGAAAGTATTAAAATAGCAGGAGGAAGAAGACAATATAATATGTATAAACATGATTTTAACCTAAAGTATTAATTTCTTTACTTGGTAGTTGGTACTATCACCTAGTTATTGCCTCCTTTAAGATCTTTTATATTAATTTCCCAATAGTTGACTGAGTAACAAAAGTAAAAAAATCATAATTAATACTCCAAGTTAGTTTTGATGAACTTTTTTTCTTAAACAGTAGTTACACATTAATTTTCATAATCTTTCATTAAATGTCAACCTAAATTACTATAAGTATATCTTGCGATATTATTATTGCTAAAAAAGTATTATTTTTAATATTAGTAAAACAGAAGGTTTCTTTAATTTTTTTCAAAAACTTTTAGTTTGATGTATATAAGAAGTTGCAATAGTACCACAAGCAATATTTTTCAATAACTAAAATCGTGATTTACCTTTTAAATATCTAATTTTGTCCAAATTTGAATTTAAAAAAAAATTGTGTACTTATATAATTTTTAGATACTGGTTACAGTATAGGAATATTCTTGTGGGAAACCTTGTTTTAAATCTTTAATCTTTAATTATAAAAAATGAACATTTTATACATTTTTATGTACAAAATAATTAGCAAATTTTCAATTTGATAAATGTCAAGTTTTTAATTTTTAATGCTTAAAAAATCGAATATGCGTTTTTAAAATTTTTAAACTGTTATGGTTGAAATGGAACCTATAAGGTACCTTGTATTACAATTTCAACCTTTTTATTTAACTAAGATATTTATCGACATCGAAGCCAAAACATTTTTAAATGTTTATAAATAGCTTAAAAAGAGAAAAAACATTTTGAAAATTGTATCACGTATAGAAAATTTCATATGTTTACGCTATTTTTTATCGAGTTGCACCAAATGAGAATTCGTTAGTTTACAGTTGAATATCCAATGTCAAATTTCAAACGTACATATATCGTTTTAGATTTTTTGTTAACAGTACGACTGCACGAGCTAGTTACGAGAAATATTGATATAAATAAAGACGTCCAAACCTTATGGATATAAAAATTGAGCATTTTATGAATTTTAACTAAAAAATTATTTGAGAAATTTCGTTGATTTTTTATAAATTTTGTAAACATTTGAACTTAATAATTTTTTTTTTTAGTTGCTAAAATAATGAAGTATAATGAATCTTGTATTTACTTTCTAAGCTTTTTGACTTAGCAAATCAATATTTAAAAAAAAAAATATAAGAAAAGTGGGTAAGTTGATGTCGTTCTGCTGTACAGTATAGGTTACAATAGTGGGTAATTCTCAGCGAAGACGATCTGTAAGCAGGGGCGTTATTGGGGGGGGGGGGGGCAAGAGCATGCATTTGCCCAACCCTAGATTTTAAAGTAGCCAAATGGGCCGGTGGCCTACGGTGGTCTAAGCGGACCGGGTTTTCTATAATCAATATAATCTTAAATCTACTGACTATTCTAGAATATACTACATAATATAAAAATAGAAATTTGTGGTATATCCATAGACCTTATACTAATACAAATATATTAATTTATACGTTATTATTATTATTATTCTATTCTATGGAACTATATTCGTTATCTCAACGATAAAGTAAATTTAAAAACTTGGATTAAAGATCAGCTATCGAAGTCGTGGACCGTGGTAGCCAATAAAATGTAATGTAACTATGGTTTATGACAGAGATATGACTAACTGATAAGAGCATAGCACTGTAAATACCTAGTTAATTATTACATTCATTATGTTAATGCCTTTTATAATTTGCCAAACCTAGTTAATTATTAAATTATATTATGTTAATACCTTTTTTATAAATTGCCAAGAATTGTACTTTATATAACTAAGTTTAGATGATTCTGTCAGGAAAACTTTATAAATAAAATAAAAAAAAAAAAAAAAAATCCAGGGTGAAGAGAAACTATCGACATTAGATTGAAAGAAAACTAAAAATAATCGAAAATTTTATTTGCCTATAAATAGTTTAAATCGAGTCAAATATTTTGAAAGTTGTATGGTGCATAGAAAATGCTAATATTAACATTCAGTAAGAATATCATGTATTTACCGCTATTTGTTTTAGTTACACCAAAAACCAAAATTGATTTTTTCGAAACCAGGTCTTAAGTAAAAATTCCCGTTTTTACTGCCGCTTTTGAAAAAAATTGGGATTTCTTTACTTTTGACCCCTAAAGTAATAACTAGATTCAGTTTCTTACAGAAAGATGCTCTTGAAAAAAATCAAAAACTTTTACTGCCCCAAAAGGTAGTATGACACAAAAAAAACAACATATTATTATTGTAAAACCAATATCTACATTCACCGCTCCACTCCAAATCTAAAATTTAAAATTTAATATGTTTATAATTTATTCAAAAGAAATCAAAATAATTTGAAAACATTATCGTGTATAAAAAAATCATTATGCAATGTTTATGTACAAACATTTTCTGGAAATTTAAGTATTTAGGTTAAAATCATCGTTTTTCTTTAATTTTCTTTTTACACGGTAATTCTGAAAAGTACCAACTAGATTCAATTATCTACCAATACCACCCTCAAAGTAGAAAATCAAAGTATTCTTACTACCTTAAAAATATAGGGGGGGATGCAAGCCGCCCCTCGTAGTTCTTATACTCTCACTAATGGTAGCTACAACTATAAATTGTAATTTAATAGTCATCTTAAAACATCTGGGAAAATTGTATGTTATTCGTTATTGTCAAACTATATATAATATTATCATTATATGTGATGACTAGGGCTCGGCAGTTGAAGGAGCTAAAAAAGCAAAATATACATTAAAAAATGT
This sequence comes from Myzus persicae, assembly GCF_001856785.1. Lineage (NCBI taxonomy): Eukaryota > Metazoa > Arthropoda > Insecta > Hemiptera > Aphididae > Myzus > Myzus persicae. Next base: position 81,376 of record NW_019101610.1, read on the forward strand.
TAAATAGTAAGTAATAAAAAAAAATATGCAAACAAATTATTTTGAATTCTAAAAATAAAATACGTCAGATGTTGATCTCTAATGAACCTGTGTATGACGTATCATGTTGTAGTTTTTACAACATATACTTACATAGAAGGTGTCAATAAAATAAACTCAAAAGTAGTGTCACCCAGAAGAATTATTATTTTATTATTATTTATTTTGTCATCCTTCAATCTTCATAAGTACAAAGGTGCGTTAGGTCTGAAAGTTTGTGTTCTGGTCAACTTCGTTATTATTAAAATAATAAATTAGTCGAAAAGTAAAAACTTAAATTTGTAATTAAAATAATAAATTAATGTTAACCTCCAGTAGTAATATAATATAGTGTGTTCTGAATTCTCTTCATTGAATCAATTTTAAAAACCAAAAAACACAGTTTTTTCAGTGTTGTTCATACATTATCTTAAGCAAAAGTAGTTCAAAATAGCATTTCACACTTAAACATGCATGGGCATTATGACATTCTCAATTTGAGAATTTAAAGTTTATTTAAAAAAATAATGTTTCACAATGTTTTTTTTTTTAAATAAATTGTTTTAAATATTTTTAAAAAATATTGAAAAAAGGTAAAAATTGTAGACATCTAGCTTTGGTTATGAAAATGATTACTATTACCCACATTATAAATCCTACATTACATTAAACTTCAATACCAACGCCTTAGCCAGCTATATAGACCGTGTGACTGCCTTTAATATTGAACTGATTTCAAGTATTTAAAGAAATTATATTACTACTGATATAACATATATAGTCTGGTTAACCCTTAAAAAGGGGGCAGTAGAATATGTGATTTGTGTGAGGGGAAAATTGACGGGTAAAGTGTGTATTACGCTCGCGCTTGAAATTATATTTTGATATATAGCTAAAGATGTATGTGAGAAAATTGTGTTTTTTGTTTTTCACGTGGACGTAAAATTGATTCAAGTGAGAGATTCCGACTTGAACTCATTTTGATTCTCCTGTAATACAAAAATATACGTGCAGAACATATACTATAGTATATAATATATATATTACTACTACCTCCTGTTTCCACTTTTTTGTGAGTCATACAAACACTTAAATAATATATATTATATGATAAAATACTAATCACATATTTAATGTTAATTAATGTAACGTGTTTTGAAGTGTTGAGGGGGGGTTACTATAAAAATGCTAGGGCTGAAGCCCCCCAAACTTTAAGGTCTAGTTACGCCTATGCTTAAAAAGTAATAATTGATACAAAAATTTAAATTTAAACATATTTATAAAATCAATACATTCATTGATCTGCTCAGAACCTGAAAAGTAAAAGCTGTTTATATTACTTAAATATACCTAATTTTCATGATATTTATATGTTTGAAAACTATTTGGTTTGTATTTACTTATAAATTAAATTTGGCGCCAAGCTAGGTTGTGTTTGGCAAAAAGCTATATAGCTCGAAGGCTGAAGTTTTTCACAAAATCACGGAACCTACCTAAATTATTTAAATACACACTGTAATACTGTATAATAATATATAAAATAATAGACTAAGTGACCGGCTTTCCAATTATTAATTAACATACTTACTGTACAGTAGTACCTAAGTATTAATATTTAATACATACCTACCTTCTTTTTTTACTTTCTCTCCTCGAAACACCTCTTTAAAACAATGTCTAAAAATTAAACGATATAATATATATTATAGTATGGAGATTTGATTATAAAAATATAAAATAAATGGAACCTATCTACCTAATTGATATAATATAAATTGTATAAGGTTCATCGAAGACTAGTTAACAGTGCTAAAAAAATAATGATAATAATTATTATGATGCCGTACTAATATTGTGTATGCATTTTGATATATACCTTCATATAGATATGCCTACTCTATTCACCACACATTATATTAGTCACCGCTTATTCTAGATAAATCTGACATAGAGTTTTTTGTCCGGATTAATTGTTGGTTTATTGAAGACCTGAATTTGAGGTCCTATAAGAGTGTAATCCATATAATATTACGCGACTGTCTAGATTATTCAGAAACGGATATTAAGCGGTGACTATATATATATTATACCGTATCTATAAATTATAGTTCAAATTATTATGTTTAAAATTATAGTGTCGTCATATTCATACTTATTGATTATAATATGTTACTTATCTAGTTTGTGTACAATATATAAAATAGATAAGAACTGTAATTTATAAAGTAATGTACCTATAAATGTTAATCGCACAAAACCGGACTACCATAGTGTTAATTTGGGCCTAAAAATACCTATCTAGTACCTACATTGCTGTTGTGTAATTTTTACGTAAATTCTCCATCTCTAATCGTGAAAATTAAGGACCAAACAACAAATATGTTAGAAAGATGACGATACAAATATTACAAAGTCATAAAGATTAAGAGTGGAAGTGGGAAATGTATTTAGTCGGTGACTATTATAGTTGCCAGAGATAAAGAATATTTAAGATATATTTTAAACTGTATACGCCATACAGTGTACTTCAAAAGGTACTTAAGTTAATGGTCTCAAACTTACGGCTCGCAATAAAAATACATTTTGAACAAAAATATACGAAAAAATTCTAAAAACGTTAAATTTTAATTCTAATTTTTTTCAATGATAATTTTGTAGTAATAATAAGTGAAACAAACAACTACTTTGTTTATATTTTTATAAATGATTTTTCTATAGTAATTATAATAAAAGTAATTTCATAAAATATTAAGTCATATTTAGATAAATGGATATTGCAGTATGTATCTTTTCCATCATTTTGTCTTCAGTTTTTCGTGTATAAGTAAAAAAGAGGACACTTAAAATTTGGCCAGCGAAGTTTTTTTGTAAAAATATATTGCATTTAGATAATTTGAGTTTAAGATCACTGTTATAAGTTATAAGTTGTATTATTTATGAATATATAGGTAGTATTAGGTACAATATAAATTATAATAAATATTTGTCAATTAAAAGACTGGGCACCCATCATAGAAGACATATGTATTAAAACCGGACTACCTATTTAAGGATGAAGAAAGTGTGATTTGACTGATTTCCAAAGAAAAGGAGAGGAGAGATTTTAATATTTTGGAAGAAAAGAATGTTTATATATAATTTACAGAATAAAACAATATTCAATAAACTCTGATAGTCCGACCTGAGATTTATTTAATAATAATATGTATATCAATGTTTATTACTATGTTAACAAATAATCACAATTAATAGTCACAAAATAATAATGCATAATAATAAAAACATCGATTATATATTTATAGAGATAAAAAATTCCAATAAATATAAAAAGTATATTCGGAGATTCCTTATCAATTATAATAATATTTGGTAATCATACATTATGATTCTACTTATTGTTTAGATAGGTATAAATATTTCAAAGTTATATCATTTTAAACGCAAGAGTCTAATATCATCGATTTAATATTACTATATACGTCCAACCTATACAGCTATATACGTAATAAAAAAATTGTAACATATACTGTGGTATTTATACTAACTACTAAGCAGGCACTAACCATAGGTATGCCTATCTATAATTGGCCATAACTATTCTATGTCCTATGCTGTCGTATACTCGTATATTATATAATATATATATATATTAAATAGGTATACATGATACATCACTATAATAATAAATAACTAATTTAACATGTATTATTTAAGGTATCGGTATTATGTTGTAATCGTTATATACTTAACCTAATTAACCTACAATATTATAATTAAAATGATGACTTATAGTTTGATTTAGGTATACAACATAAGTCAAAATAAAATAATAATGTCGTCAACTCTCAAACATACGTTAAACATACCCGAAGGAATAGCGGTTATGCATGTAAATATGTAATATAAAAATAATAATTTTATTTACATCGATTTTATTCTGCTTAGGCGTGCTTTATTATACTTCTTATAGATTTTCTGAAAAATTTCTAATAACCCGTAAAAAATATTGATTTATTTGCCGATTAGTACCTATATATTGGCAAGCAAACAATACGATTTGGGTGTTTATTTCCTGTGTGCATAAAGGTGATTTCGATAGCTCAGAGATTGTATTTTTATGTCTCAAATGTGACATCGTATAATTATTACAGCATAAGTACGCATAAGTACTAATTACACATGAATACTATGTGATTTCCAATAATGTTATAAACAAAATGGCATATAATTATATTCTCTGAGATGTCACAAATTGATTTCTATGCGATTTAAATTTGTAATAACAAATTGAAATAGGTACTCATAATTATTTGATTACTATGGGTGTTGTACTGTAATTGTATGCGGAGTCGTATCGATCGATCAACTTGCAATAATGATATTAATTATTACCAGGAAATATGATTCAAAGGAAAAAAATTATTTTTAGCACTAGGTTTACCTTAAACAAAAAAAAACCAAAATTAACTAAAATGTCTAAGTTTTTGTCTTCAGATGTGGCAAGTGTTATCATAAATCATAACTAAGAAGTGACATGCAAAAAAGCGAAAATAAACAGAAAAATCTAGAAATAAGCATTATTTAAAAAAACGTTGAAAAAGCAAAAAAAAGGACTTTCAATTTTCACGATTGAACGTGTTGTATTGTTGTAACATGACATACACTTCCATAATAGGTACTCATCGGCTAGATTTTATATCAAATCTTAAAAAAATTACAAATGCAAATGCGAACCGTACCTATTGGCTATTACTAGAGCAAGGACTTTAATGCACTAAAAAATCATCGAATAAGCATTTAAAAACATGCACTTATGCATTAAAAAATTAAAAATATGCGGTTAAATATGCCCTTAAAAAAATTAATTTTATTATTATTCACTGTAAGTAAATTGATTTCAATTTTTTTTGAATGTCGGATCCCATTCTTCTTAATTATTATCCGTTGAAAATACAGATTCACCAAACTCGATTACAAAATTACACAAACAATTAGCTTTTGTCGATTTTTCTTTTGGCATATTACTCACGAACGTTAAAAAAAATTAAACTCGCGGAACTTACGCCACACATTTGGCGAATCTACTAAAACTAATCTAATCCACCCACTGACTATAGATAGTTACTTGATACTATGGTTTTCATCCTACGTACCTACTATTCGTTAAATAAAAATACAAAAATAGACATAATAATAAATACTGACAATTATTATTATTTCCAGATAAAATTTATCTCTATCGTCTTTATAAGTTTATAACAAATTGTTGATCTTGATTCATGGAAAATATTTACCAAAGTGCTCGATATTCTATAAACCATCAAAATATGCACTAAAAGCTTAAAATATGCTTTTTCAATCAAAATTATGCCCCTTAAACCAAAAAATGTCCAAATATGCAAAAATATGCACTAAAAACTTTTAGCTTTTAGTCACAAACGTTGTGAAAGGTATTGTGTGCTTACTCTGCATACGTTTAACTAAACCAGAAAAAACATGCAAATGCATGAAAGTCCTTGCTCTAGCTATTACTGTCGCCTATAAGGTCCGGATGTCCATGCCCTAAAATATCTACAAAGATGCATTTTCTGACATAAAGAATAGAAAAATCTTTCCTAAATAATAAATAAAATATTATATATTTTAATGACCTAGATACTTAAAATAACTAAAATAATTTATTGATTTTTATATTAATAATTACAATAAATTATCATTTATTTTATATCCGTCATTCATCTAAAAAATTTACGTCATACGACCCCATAAATATTTTAATGTCTTCAGGTAATAGCTAATTATATTATAAAACATTGAATGTATATTTATTATTATTGTCATTATTATTATTATTATTATTATTATTATTGTTATCATTATCATTGTTATTATTACTATTATTCGATATATTAATCTCTCATTTTTATTGTGTTATATTTTACTATTTTAAATTATATTATATTATTGTTATCTTTACAAATATATTGTGAATTGGACTTTTGTCCGTTTAAATAAATAAATAAATAAATAAATAAATAAATAAATAAATATTACATATAAATTATATCAGATGTACTTATTTTGATTTAAGTTTTAATTTCAAAACGGGTTCTAATCTAAAAAACAATATTATTTAAAAATGTTTTTATAGGTATTTGAGAATAGTAGGTGGGTAAAATTAAATAAAAATAAAAATGTAATGCTAATATATTCATCCTGTACATTTTGGAGAGTAATTTTTTTATTGATTTGATGTATATTTATAAATATAATATAACGGAAAGAGAATAAACTGTTGAGTTTTCTATTGATCGGTGAAAATGCCCAAAGAGTACGAAAAATGATCTTAAAAAAGTAAAAAGACCTAAACAAGAAAAAAGCAAAATAAAAACTGGTTAAATGGATACGTTTAAGTTATTGAAACACATTTGAAGCTTGGAAGTCTATGTCGTTTAAAAAAATGCAAAAATCAATATCCAGGTCCTACTTATTATTTTCTTTTGCTGTAAGTAATATATTATATTAAAATAAACCAAACTAATAAGTAATATCTAAGGAATATTAATTATTATGTAATACGCATATGGCATATCTAGCTATCAATAGATAAATATTATAATATTGATAAAATAAGTAGGTACCTACGAGGTATATATCTATAAATACAGCATAATTCAATAATGTAGGCACGGTACGATTGCAGGAGTCATTTGCCAATCATTACGGTTCTAGATCTATATATGGATGCGATATATTAGGATTTGCAATCACACAATTCGACGTGCTTTAGACAGACAGGAATCTATGTACCTATTACCTATGAATATTATATGGATCTTAAACTTCTTCAACGTTACATTACATAACGTGTATGGGCAGTTGCGGCGACCTTAAAGTGTCAATCGGTCGTACCTTTATATAGCCTCAAGTCGGTAAACCGCGTTCCCGTTGTAGTGATTATATCATGCGATGACATGCATGATGTATAAAGTATAATATTGTACAATAATATGAGTAAATGTGTAATATTGTGCATAGGTAGGTCGTTGGGTATGAGGCTGTGTCGGTTCGTCATGTTTTCGTTTTCTCAGCGCTATGCCACCATCCCACCGACCGGTCGGGTGATCGTCCGCACAATCGTTTAGGGCAACGTCGTCATCGGGTCTCGCCGATGAGGCGGGCGCGTGAGCGGGGTACATACCAAACAAAATATGTGTGTCTGTGTGTGAACCGGTGCCCGCCATATAATAATAATAATAATAATAATAATAATAATAATAATCATAATATAATTATCATAATACGTTGCGCCGTATAGAACGACTCACAGAAAGAAAAAAACCAGAAATCGTTAACGAGCACAGGTGTGCTGCATCTTACAGGTAGTTGTTGGTCGTCCGTTGCTCAACGAGTTTTCATCTACGCACACTACGGCCACAATGATTGTAATAATAATAATAATAATACACATGCGAGCGCACTACATAGGACGACGATGACGGTTGCTTCGGATACCTGTTATAACATTAACCGCGGCGGATGTGGCGGCGCAGCAGTCGTTGTGCCGGATCTCCACGCTCCCACCGGCTGTAGCCACCATCGTAATTTCGAACAACGCAATCGTCGAAGCGGTCTCGTCGGTTTTTTAATAATAATATCCTTTCCCCCGTTCGCGGTGCAGTCGATGGTGGTTTCGTGCGCGGGTGTGGTGAGGGGGAGAGGTCGGCCGGACGCGCGCACGCACACGCCGACCGAAGTCACCGAACGGCGAGCAGTCGTCTTGATGTTTTCGCCGTGGCGTAGTCGACTGCTGTTCGGCCGAATCTAGACAGTATCGTATGCGTGCTTTGAGTGTTATGTTCCACTGCGAGTTGAGCATCAGCGGCAACGGAAACAGCACATTCGTCGACATCACCGCATAGTACCTGCTCAATACTATTAATAATAACGGCAGGCTGCGGACGATGGCCGCCACAGCGGTGACAAGGGCTCAAAACCGGGCCATCGCAAAGGTCAGTAGTTACAAGTTTACCTAATGTTATTATATTCTTACAAGACGTACAGCCATCGATGTAATAATTATTACTATAGTGTATATAATATAATAAGTACCTATAGATAGATGGCCCGATGCCGTCACGCTGAACGTAGTATGTTCTCAAGCAGTACCTACCTAGCGTCAGTTCACATTTATAATAATTATTGTTATTTTAAACCCCCCCTTTTTAATGTAATTACCTATACTGTGCTAATGCCATACAGTCCGTAATCGTGAAATTCACCAGCAAACTCCGCTATCATCAGATCTATTTATTTGTTTTTTGTGTGCTTGCGTGCGGCGTGCGTGTGTGTGTGCGTGCACAAGATTCCCCCTAGCAAGTCCTCCTTCCATCATCGGCCGTGTAACTGTGCGCGTATAACGGGTCCGTCCTAAATTATTACCGCTGTTTATCGCTGCTTCCACTACTATATTATTACTATTTATTACTAATCATTATACTATTGTACCTGCAGATACCAGCTACTATTATTATGGGTATATCGGGAAATCTGTACATGCCCAACTCGGTGGTCCAAGTGCACAGTACACACAATAATATATTAATATAAACTTCTAAAATGTAAATAATAATATATTATAATGAAAAGAACGTACAGTGTAATTGTGATTAAGGTGCCTGCATAAATAGGTAATGTCCATGAAACATCGTGTGGCAAAAAAAACGAGAAAATATTATAAAATATAAAATACGCATGGTACAAGTTGAATTTATCAATAGTAGCCAATAGGTATTGTAGTATCTATAATAGTAATAGTAGTAATAGTATTGTAAATTGGTCATTGGACAATATAGGTAGGTGCTATTCAGAGGCTTAGAGAGTGTGATGTAGGTTGGTAGGTATACAATAATAATATATATTGAGGAATTACATTGGTATACATCGTCAGCTGCAGTAGCCATAAAAATTGTACAGCATCGATATACGTAGGTACATAAAACGCGTGTCAACCCGTTACAATGTACCCGTTTACCAGCACAATAGTTTCGGAACGCGGCTGCGACGAAGAGTGTATAATACACTAATATACTATGTAGGTATACCACCTACCTGTTGCGGGATGTAGTACACGAATAATACCGGCTGTGTACGTATCTGTTTTTCTATCGCCGACACAACAGACGATTGCGGACAAAGAGCGTTGTAATAATGTACTAATGAATATGTACTGCGCTGTGATTGTACACTTATAGTACGTAGGTACATATACTTATAGTTGAATACGGTAACAGCTTGCCCACAGAACATTATTTATAACACTACAACTACAGTAATCAGAGGAGACTCCCCAAGTCGTACCTACCTCGCAGCTGTGTAGAAAGCGAACCGAGAAATTATTTTCATTGTTCAGTTATATTCGTTAGGTTTAGAGACCGTGTCACCACAATATATACACGCATTATAATATAAACTATATGGCATAGTGCATACATCTACGGTTTTTTAAGTACAGGTATAGGTACTTGTATTTGTTTTGAAACTTACATCTGTTTCCCTTTGTGTGTTCCCGGATCAGCATCACCAACCAAGTGGGAACATGGCTGCTTTGTATATTATATACGTTTACCTAATTTGACTTGATTCGTGTTTATTAATGTTTTCAATTGTTCGTGGTCATATAATATAGGGCACAGATCCAAAGGCGGCAACTTGCCGGGCAAAGTTGCAACGAGCTCGGTCTGCTCTGAACCGGCAAATGGACCGGGAGCTGCGGTTACGCGAAGGCGCCGAGAACCTGTTGCGGTGAGTATAAAATACATAAGAATTTCGTTTTCCCAATGATCGTGAGCCTCAACGCCTCATGAAATAGACTAGTTGGGGTGATACGTTAATATATGCGGTGAATGACGTTTTTCATGTTAACCTTATGGGTTACATACCATACGTACTATGTACCTACCTGGGCATGGGCGGATATGCCCATCGGAAAATCGGAGTTTTCCCGGTAGGCCCTCATAAATCTTATACTCAGAGGTCCCAAGCCCAAAATATAATAATAATAATATACTTAAATATATATGTAAAAGTAAATTTGTATAATACTGGCTGGCGCCAATATACATCATCGATTTGTTCTATTCTTAGACAATCCGTATTAATGTGAATGTCTAATATATAATTTTCTCTTACATCAACATTAATAAACAGTATAAACTATAAAGTAAGCAAGTAAAATCATATCATTTACCTATTCTTACTCTATGCCCTATGGTATTATTTAATATTTTATCAGGTGTTATTATTTTTATTTTACTTTTGCCATTGGCTATTGTGACTGTCGCTTTTTGCTAATTGTGTTTTAATTTATTAAATGATATGTATGATAAATATTAATGATGTCCAAACGAAATTTCGAAAGTAGGGCTTCAAAAAAAAAAAAAAAAATGGATCAAGATAATAAGTAGATGTGCCAACAATAAAACTCAAAATGGTTCAATTTGGTTTATATACAGTATATAGGCACTAGGTATACGTGACCCTAATAAATATATCCCGGTAAAAAAAAAGTTCTTATCCGCCCATGTACCTAGGAACCTTAGAGTTCCTAAAAAGCTTAAAATGAAACGTGATAATTATGTTATGTAAACTTACGGTCCGAATAGAATTGAGCTTAACTGTACGGTGTAAGTGGTACCTATAGGGAAAATTATTATTAAAAACGAAAATGGTGGTTAACTAGAAGTTGACCACTGCACAGTATACAATGCATTCACTGATCTAGAATATTTTACGTACGTTAGAAATCATCGTTTCAAGAAATCACGTTTCATGATGAACTCTTATTTATTCTGTGTGTCTTCTTAATAATAATATTTGTTATGACGGATGATTTAGGGCCACCACCAAGGATGGCGGTGGTAGCGATAACAGTGGTATCGTCGGTAGTGGCGGTGGCCTTAGAAATAAGAGCAAAAGCAGAAAGCTCATCAGGCAAACGGTGGCACTAGAGCTAAGTTTCCTAGATTCCAACGTTCGATTGCTGGCTGACGAGCTGGCGGAGCTCAATGGTTCAGTTGACGTGTATCAGCACCGAGACGATGACGACGACAATGAAGATTGTTTTGACGGAAGCCGTAGTGATCCTGCCATGGTAGGTGCTAGTGCGGATGGTACAATGGCGAATCGACGTCGAATGCACCGGCAACGGTTAATGCCTATGATTGCAGTACCGTTGAAAGATACCAGACCCATAGATTTTGGACCACCACTCGAGGTAATATTATTTTGTCACAGATTCATAGCCTATCCGAGTTGCATGTGCACTTCGCTTTATCATCATATTACGTATGAGGCAGTTGCGTATCCAAATAATAGATTTCTAACAATACTTATAATGACTTAAGCATGTTATCAATCATTTAGAAAACTTAGCGATATGAAATCTTTTTTGTTTTTAAAAGAGTAAGTACCCCACTGCCTCATGCCCTCATACACACAATTTCAAATACCTACGCATCTATTCGGTTTCTTCGACTCTACTTTTATATTATTCCCAACTAAATACAATTTTCGTGGCGGGCATTTTATGTATTATATAGCGGTTCATCAGTCAACACTATGGCGTGGATTTGTCAGCGGCACCGGAAGAGACCAACACTGGCCAAAGCGGTGTGGGGGACGACGGAGACAACTACGATAACAACGGTGGCGCGGTGCGGCGACGTTCGTTGTCGCTACGCGAAGCCATTGACGAATTGACGCAGCTCCGAGTGGTATGTTTAAAATATACGTGTTTTGTTTACTCACATTCTGTTATAATAATGTATGAAGGGCGAAGGGTGTGTTAGAAAAAGTTGAAATTGAAATCGTCTCATAGAATTAATGTAATTGAAAGCTTAAAGGTAAAATGGGAAATAAACGTATGATGTGAAACTTAAAAAACGTAATGTGATTTCGTTAAGTATATGAGCAATAACCCGTTTTACTAAAAATTATTAAATATGCTTATATCCACGGAAGAATAGCGTGCCTATATATAAAGATAATTTGATATTTACAAAACCAGGTGACAATGATATTATCATATAATATGTCATAATATTTTTTTGATATTATGCTATTAGAATAATGTCAAATATTTAGTCCTGAAAAAAACGTTACCATGATTTTAGGGTGCATTGGTGTGAGATAATGTATTTTAAAAAAAATCTCGCGATACTGTGGAAAAGTTAAATCTAAATTTTGAACTAGGTATTTACGTAAGCAATAAAACATACTTTTGAGGATAAGCTCCAGCCTCAAAACCTTTAATACATACATAGCTATACGTATACGAGTATTATTGAACACATTGGACGTCGAATATACCCAAAGTTGAACCCATCGTCAACATTTTACAGGACACACAGACGCCTAGCAGAGACTTGGATGGCGTTCGACTTTTGCTGAGGTACTACAGGCAGCTGTACTACGTTGACCGCAGATTTTTCCCACCAGCTTCGTTGGCGGTGCCGGTTACGACAACGTCGCGACATTATCACCAACATAATCGCCAGCAACAGGACCCCAATTATCGTCACGTTAAGCAACAACAGCAACAGTACTCGGCCGTCATCGGCTCGTCACCACCACCGGCCATTTATTTCGAATGGTAATTATTATTATTTTTTAATTTATGATAAAATTACAAATTTACAAACATATAAAAACAACTATATAGATGCCTATAACCAGCATTAACATTTTATGACAGTACAGTCTTAACAACAACTTACTCTAATCGTTTAATATTAATTGTATTTATTAGTAGGTGTATGGTAATTTTTTCGAAATGTCATTATACATAATATTTGTTTAATAGTTGTATTATAGTAACTACTGATTCTTAATTATATACGATTTATCGTTGACTAAACGAACAGTCATTGAAGTCCATGACAATGGACTTGCTCAAATAAAAATTTTCTTTAATCACGATTTTTAAAAACACACTTAATTTTAAGTATTGGCTATCTGATTGTTTTTTTTATTATTTCTATAATTTCTATGGATGATTATAATAATAATAGACATTATTATCTAAATCAGAGGCATTCGATCCTATTGGACTCGTAACCCATTTAAGTATTATTCATTTATTGCAACATTTATTTTATTTAGTGCTACTATTATCATTATTTATTTATGTTCATTTTATTTGTTTTATGCCTTTAAACAATTGAATAGAATACATTTTTACTTAATAAATATAATTAAATGATAATATGTAACAACATATTATATTTATTTTTAATAATTAAACGTATTTCAACAACCACTACCACCAAATTCTAAAGCTCAAGCTACCCAAAATCTAAATCATAATAATATACATGCCAGTATACCAACGGGTGCTATCAACGTTTTGTATTTTATTTTTATGGCCTTTAATTAATTTGTATTACAAAGTTGAAACTATACAAACTGTAATAATACTATAAAAAACTATATGGTTTACGGTCCAAATATTATGTGCAGCCATACAGGTGTAAGTGTACATCATTATGCAATAACAACGTTGATGAAAATCAAAATATAGCTCATCACGCTGACTTAACTCGAAATAATTAAAATATTAAAAACCGAATTCGCTGCAAGCAATATTCAATATACTAGTGTGTTGGTAAAAACAAACAACAATTATGCCACAAACAAACATACAGCCATAACATTTCCAATTGTCATTCAAACTCATTTCGTCCCTGCGTTAATTAAGGTACGATTCGTTTGGTGGTCCAGTGCCGTCTTGCGGACAACGCACCGTCCGGTTTGAGCAAGCTTGCGTACTGTTTAACGTGGCCGCGGTGCACACGCAAATGGGCGCCAAGCACGACCGCCGTTGCAGAGATGACGCAGACGACGGTGACTACGACGACTACAGCATGAGCATTGGCTCTGGCAAGCGGACCGGCTCATCGTCCACATCGACCGGACCTGAAGCGGCCGATGGAGCCGCTGCCGCTGCGCAGTGCTTTCTGCGAGCGGCCGGAGCGTATCGGCACATCGGCGACACGTTCGCCAACGCGCCCGCCCGGGCAGCCGATCTGCGAGCCACAGGCGTCCTATACGCAGTCATGATGGTCAGTGATGTTGATTTATTATTATTGATTTTATACTTATCGGCACCATAGACCTTATACTACCGTGGAAAGGGTAACAACAAAGTGGGCGCTTTTTGATTACTCGATTACTCGTACGCACGGTAGTGCGGGGTAGGAGGGTAAGGTATGTAGATTAGTGTATTTTTTCTTAAAGACATCCTACATCACTTGTTACGCAGCCCGCAAGCTGTTGATATAAAGTTATTGTCTAGTAGTATAGGGCCTATGATCGACTCGACCTCGGCTTAATTACGTATAGACAGTGTCGATGGTAAAGAGGCCGAAAGTCGTATACGTTTGTGTTTGTCCCAAAAGAATTAATATCATAATTAATACTTACTGAAACATTTAAATTTATTTATTTTTATAAAATACCTACTTCGCATTATATAAAAGCAGTTGATCTGCAGTTGAACGATTTCAAAAAAACGCATTTATTCTGAAACGATTATATAGATACGTGAGTCATTTGTATGTTTAAACAAATTTGAAATACAACAATATTCGTTAGATCCATATGTCATACAACTTTTGGACTAATAATTATGGCGATTGAACTGCATTATTGCAACATAATACATTCTGTTGATGTCCTTGTCGCTTACCGCATGTATTCTATAGGCTCAGGCTCACGAATGCGCTTTCGAGAAATTACAATGGCGGTTCTTGACGTCCGTTCGGCATCGATGTCGTCGTCAACGTCATCGAGGCGACCGATCCAAAGAAGCTGAGGCCGAATCTGAGGGGCTTGGCAGTGGTGACCGTCGTGGCCGTGGTGACGGAGATGCCACAACTAGACGAACGTCGGCATCAGGACGTGTCAGTGGCGGTAACGTCGGAGGAATGTGCGAAGTAACCTCAAATACACCTTCGTGGACAGAGTTGGCTCGTGAAGCGGCCCACGTGAGTAGCTACTCATTTACATATTATTACATTATTACGTACCTATTACAAAACGGCCCTGCTCGTTTCTTATGAGGGGCAATATTTAGGCAATGTGCAATGTTATCGCCGCCACCGGCCGTGGCATTCGGGTTAGCCGTAAAGGATTATTATTTATTAGTATTGAGTGGGACATATCAACGGCACTTCCAACCAAAAAAAATTGAGCTTGATTTTTTGTTCAATACACGCTTTACAGAAAATTTTTGTACTTCGTAGAGTGGCTTCATTTCATTAATTTCCATTTGTTAGTAAAAGAATAAGATTCTAAAGACTAAAAGACGCATTAGACTTTGATTCTTAATTACGTTCATTACGACCATAACTTATGAAAATTGACTGTATATTAAAAATCTTTTATTATATTATGGTCTAGTAAAAAAATTTTGAAAATCGAAGTCCCATGTGGACTATAAAACATAATCTTTCTCTTCGCAAAAAAAAATGTTAAATTATCAAAATCAGATAACTACCACACGAGGCGTGAAAGTTTTCCTGCAAGGAATGTTGTATGCTCTAACCGTTTGCATTATTTATTTATTGAAAGTAACGCCCGCGAGGGCAGAGAGTATGGTTTATACAAGTTGGAAATAAAATAATTCGAATAAGTAAAAAGCTAGTAAAAATGTTCAAGTAATATAATAGAACAAACTAAAAACAGAGTAACAGTTTTTTCAACTTACGATTATCGTAGAAAAAGAAATCGAAGTCAGATAGATTATAATCGTTACAATAATGTAGAATTCTTCTGATGATGGGACTATGACGAACAATTATTTAATACACTACCTATTTTAATATTTCATAACCAATTTTTTAATACATTTGTATGTTAATAATAGTTAAAGTTTTAAGTTTTAGTAAGTTATAATTTATAATTTAACTAAAACATTTTTTTCATGAACTCATAAATATTTGCACTCGCTTTTGAAGAAATAAACATAAATAATTAATTAATTGTACCTCACTTAAATTGTAACTGCAGTAACTTGTAATCGGTAACAATTTTTCAAAGCACCTTCTAAATTGTATCCAGTTACAATAATCGAGTAATTTGAGTATATCTTTGGCCATAATACCTATATACTATGACTACGTATATTCGAAACTGCGGGTCACTGTAGAATAATATTTCTTTTTCGTTACGAAGGTGTCACGAATGTACGGAGACGTGGTGTACAACAGCTGCACCCGCCAGTCCAACGAAAGAGCCACTCATCGTGGTAAGGAAAACGGTGGCGAGCAGAGAGTCACGGCGACACCGGTGTCTATGTTACCAGACGTCTGGGTAGCCGTGTGCCGGATTAAAGACCGGCACTACGCGGCGTTGGCGTACCGTTACGCCGCGTGCGCCCTGCTTCCTTACCGCCGATGCAGCGCGGATGGACAGCAGGACAAGCAGCACCATATGGGTGGTGCCCGGCGTCGTGGCACTGTCGACTCGGACGCCAGCCAACTGTTGACTGAGTTATCGGCGGCTGCGGCGGCCGCGGGCCTTGGGGTGGCCGATGACGACGACGATGACGAGACGACCTCAGTGGCGGTGCAACAGCGGCGGCGTCGCAATCAACTCGGTATACTGATTCAACCCTAAATTATGTTCTAGAGTTAACCGGATGAGTGGCTAGGAAGGTGCATGCGGCAGGTTAAAGCTCTAAGGGTGTAGTTTATAAAAGTCTTCTCTGGCCTCCCGTAAAAGATAATATTATTATAGCTAGCAGTAGGTCAATCTTAATCACGCTGTATGCGTTTTCATCATCGTAAAATATTACTTATATTTTAACAAGTTGTTACTGCAGGGTTCTATATAGAATATAAAGAAGTTTTAAATTTTTCTGACGTTTTTAACTTTTACATTTTTACAGTGATATATGACAAAAAATATTCTATGGAGATGTTAAGCAATTATAAACATGCATAATGCATATATTTGAATAATATATCTATAGCTGTACATTTAATACATCTTATATTTATAAATTATAACTATCTACTGTATTATAATCTGTTTTAAATTAAATTCAACAATGATATAGTGGTTTTCAAATTCAATGGATAGGGACAGAGTACAAGTCGATACAAAATTACATTTAAAAAAAACATTGGTTTTTGTTTTATTTTAATTTTAATGTGAACACGTTACCTTAAGTCCTTGACTTCACTGCTATCGGAAATACAATGTTGTTATTTTAAGTCTACTAGTGTGCTATTAGTTTTGAATTTTTGGTATTAGAGAGAATTGACTTATTATCAAACTTTTAAGTGTGTAAGACGGAGTTAACACATGCGGGTGCGATGTCCTCTTAATTATTATTATCATAGTTTCGAATGAAACCGTTATTAAGTCTTTCAACGGCGTTGCAGGTAAGCTGTTGCTAGAGGCGGCCGCAGCGGCCCACGACAGAGCGGACCGCGCACTGCGACTGTGCCGGCAGCTCCGGGCCAAAACCGAGGGGAATACATCGGGCAGCGGCGGTGGAGGTGGTTTGCTGGCCGGTGTGTTGGACCGGGAACGCCAGCGAACAGTACGGTTGTTGTTATCGCAACTCCGCGACGAAGAAGAAGACGACTACGCTACGGCCGATGGTGAAGGCGGTGGAGGTGGCTGCAGCGAACGCAAGGAAGGCCGTGCCGAGAAAAATTGTAGCCGTTGCTGGGATTGCCACGACTGTTGCTCAGATGACGACGGTGTCGATGCTGCTGCGATAGCCGATTATTGTTCTGCCGACCAAGAGGAGCTTACCGCGGCTGGGATTGCTGGCGTTCCAGGCCTGGACGTCGACCGCGGTGTGTTAATTAGACGTAAGTAACTACCAGCTGTACACTGGCAGCGTGGACATATTACATACGCAAACTTCGAGACATCAAACAATTATTTTACCCATCCATTTATTGATATAAAAACGCTTCATTCGCATACAAATATTGCATTGTTATTATTAAAGTTAAAGTAACGCCTTTTACTAAATAATTTAATTTTAAACCAATACAGAATCGACCTCAAGTACCTATATTTATACAGTAAACACTAAACATACTTCTTATGATCATATCTATAATCTATTCGCAGCCACTGACAATCCACTCAACTATTAAAAAAAACTACTAATCTTCAGACTCGCAAAACTATACCTTTGCACCGTCACTTCCTTACGTTAAAAGATCTATAATATAGTGTTTACGCGGCTTAGCCAAAATTTGTTTGTCTTAGAACCCAGTGTACCTAACTAGGTATTACATTTATGTGTTCTTGTAAAGTTGTAAAGTAGCTTGAAAACATTTATTGTTCATATTTAGAAACCCTAGAAAAAAATGTACGGATTATGCACTCGTTTAAATTTCGGTAAATAAGGACGATGTGCCGTAAGTATATACGCCACGTTAGCATATATTTTTTAAACTTTAATTATTTTGTCTTTATTATATAGCTAACCGATTTACGGCTGTCCACAATATCCTTCCAATTTTCAGTTGTTGTTTACACATTTATTATATTGTAATAGCAATTAAAATACGCTTAAAAAGTTTTTAATTTTTTTCTCAAAAGCAACATAGAAATACAATTTTAAATGTTCTTTTATCTTCCACTTAAAAATCAGTATAGGAACTGTCGAGACTCGTCACAGTAATAATAGTATTAAAAAAAAAACATAAAAATAATTATCCGGATGAATGCACTGTAATCTGACGTGTTATACTGATGACGTGGATAATATTATCAAGGCGTAGAGTAATAGCTGTGATTTGTGTTTAAAATAATGTATAGCAAGGACTAGATTTCGATTGATGTCGATTGCGCCAGACTTCACGGACACCGGTGACGGAGGCAACTACAACGATGGCGACGAGTACGTTGATGACGAATACGACTTGGACGTCTTGGCGGTGACCAAACAACGTGGCGGAGGTGAAGATCGACACCAACAGAAGCGAGAAGAACGGCAGCATGAGACCGCCGATCGCGAGGAACGCAGAGCCGATCTGTTCGCCGGGCTAGGGCCCGTTGCCGTGTTTTCGGCGCGGCACCAGTGTTCGCGGCCGCGGTGGGTGAAAGTGGCCCACGGCGGTGGGCGTCATCGTTCCCCGGGCGGTGGCGACGAAGACACTTGCGACGACGACAAATCTGTCGCATCAGTGGATCCAATTCAGCTCGTGGACCGGTGGTTCGGATTTGAGTTGCGCAGCCACGGCGGTGGCACAGCGGCTGCGGTTCCGCCGGCTACCGTAGGACACGTCAGGTCCAATTCTCAGGCACAAGTATTAATGATCTCTATTATTTTTATTTTTAACTAAAGAACGATTACAGGCACTGATAGAATTGACGAACATAATATTATGCATGTTAACTTTGGTTAGTCATGATATAACCAAATAATAAAAATAATATTATAATAATATGTTGATTATGTTGAAATGTAATGACAATAGTAAATAACCGTTGTATAACACGTGCGATGAACTCTTAATTATTGTCAGCTGCAGTTTTTATAATGTGGGTAGACCTGACAGATAATATATATACTACTGTCTAATACTAATATACTATATTTAGATCCATAATCAGGAACTAATCGATCGGAGACGTAAAAACGGATTTGAAAATGATACTGACACACTATATATTTTACCTCATTTGATTTTACACCCTAATAATGCAATATTATAAATATTTGTAAAAATAATTTCCATATTATGAAAAATTCAAATTTTTACCCTCTAATCTGCTTATAGATGCACATTCTAAAATATTGGAGAACTATTTTTTTTCAAGAGCTTACCCATAGAAACATTTTTATAGGTACTACATGAAAGCTAACGCTTACCAAAGTGTCTGGCCTTCAGGATCAGAATAAAGGATGGAAAAATTGTTAATTGCTATGCTCAAATCTCATGCATTATTTTTATCTTAGGTATTTAAATGTTCTAAATATGTTTTCGGTCAAGACATTTAGTACTTGTACAAGTTATTTGCCGAAATAATAAATGTGCTTGTCGTTTTTCAAGTAAACTTTGTAATTCAAAATGTCCCGGATCTTTAACATATGAAAATAAATAGTTTCACAATATATATTATATATTATATTATATATAATAGGTACCTATCTAAATAAATAATATAATAGTATGTTTACCGTAATTAAGGGAAAAAACTTCTTACTTAAATTGAAAATAAAAATGTAGTATATTGACCCATAAATTGCATTAACTGTTATTTTCTGTGATTGACGTGATATGAGTAGAATAATATTATTATTTTCCAATACTTCCTAACCGACAATAATGTAATACATGCAAGCATCTTGTTATTTTAATATACTAATAGAGATATAAGCATTGATTGTTATAAATACAAGTATTTATAATAAATTACAGAAGCTGACGTTTATAATATGTTATTAATTATTATATTAATTGTTGTGTTCTCGATAAAGCACATCGGTCTGAGACGTGGCGACATAGTGGTGGCGTTGAAGTTATGTGCTGGAGATGGTAGCGGCGGCAGGGCGATGGACGTTAGGTGGGAAACGTGCCGCAGGGTGGCTGAGTTTATCGTTCACCATCACCAGAGACGCCGGAAGTCGAGTTCCGGCGAAGGAGCAGTCATCCAGTTGAAAGTCGTCACGCCGATTACTACCGCGGCGGCGTCTGATGGCTACCAGACCGTGGATCCAAACAAGGTACCTATTTACACATTTATTATATGCGTGGATACGGGCGCGTTAGCCAGTGATATTTGTCCACTTATACAAAGTAGAACACTTTCGTCTCAAAAATGTAGTTGATAGGACATGCTAGAATTTTAATATCTTGATTCCTGACAAAATAACGCGTTAATTAGCTTTGATAATTGATTTTAAAATGGGGTCTGAGAGAGGGTATTAATGTGGGTATGAATGTATTAGGACATTAGAAACAATTAGTTTTACAATGATGTAAGTACTCAGGTACCTACTTAGGTTTTTTTAAAATGTTTTCATTTTTGAGTCTGTCATATGCATATTCTTTTGGAGTGGTAAAAATGTTTAGATATTCATTGAGCGTGATTTCTAGCAGCAAATAGAATCTATCTGGAACTTTGGGAAAATAAAAAAAATCTGGTATTTTTCACAATAATCTGCAGGAAAAACAATACAATTTACAGAAAATGGTAGCAGAATGATTACACTTAACACTAGTTTCAAAAAAATGTAATTTGTTATTTTGTAGCAATCCAAGTAAAATATGAACCATCTATACTTGACATTATACTTGACAAATATTTGTATAACTATTTTCTATATATGGTGGTTAGGTATATAGGTACTTAATTAAAAAAAATAATTAAGCTCTTTTGTTACAAGCTTTTAAAAGTTTATAAGTTAAAAATGCATATAAATTTTGAATTTTGATACCTAAAACTAGAATATTTAATCCAATACTAATCAGTTTCTCTACTGTAATTTAAAAAAAAAAACAGTTTACAGTCACAAATATTTTTTTCAATAGCGTTTGAAATTAACATTTTAATGACATTGGATATTCAAACGTATAGTAACAATTTTTGTTATTTTGTTATAGTTTAATAAAATAAATATTAAACGTTGAAATATGAAACTAGAAACTAATACTTGAATTATTATTTTCTATACACAAAAAACTTTCATAATATTTAATCTAATTCTTTTTTGTTTAAATGTTTAAATTATATTCTCATAAACTTTGAGAATTTTGATCTAGTTCAAAAAGTTTTAAAATATACTACATACAAGGTTTCTCATTATTTGTTTTTACAGACATTTACAAATATTGAAAATATATAAGCATAAGTGTTTGTTGCTCTAGTTAGTATAATATTTTTTGAATATGTCATTGAATTACGCAAATTAAAAATTGCTCTCTATGCGTGTTTGAATCTCTTTGGTAATTAGACAAAATTGGATTATATCCATTCTTTGAAGCCCGGAATTGATAATAATTTAAATCCAATACTTAGATTTCAGCCCAAAAGTATACTTATTGTCTTGTCAATTACTCTACATACTTTTTAAAAACTTGGTAATTAGTTATTGATATTTCCATACATAGTTTATTAAACTCTAGTTAAATAAAATGGAATATGCAGCACATTAACTTCATAATTAAAAAAAAAAAAATCTTGCCTCTTCCATTTAAATAATTGTTGTGATAATTCTTAAATATAACAGTTCGTTTTGTAATTCAATAATAACTGACCTCACAGAGTTATATATTATCTATAACTTATCTGTATTATCTCATATAGGTTTATAAACGGAGGAATACAAATATGGCAGCCTTAAATTCAAGTATACATTCCGCTCCACCACTGCCACCCATGATGTCACAGACCAATTCTAAACAACGTCGTCAACGAAGGCAGAACACAAACGGAGGAAGTGAAGGAACCGAGAGTACTAATAAAAAAATTACGTGGTTGTGGAATCCTTTCAGACGGCGGCGGAGAAGCGTAGTCGGCAATAAATGTTAAAAAATGTGCATGGATGTAATGACTGATAATTGTCGTAAAATATTAATGGATGTTAAATGTATACCGTTTATAAACCATAAGACACTTTTAGGATAGTATTTTACTATTATAATGTAAATAATAAATACAAGATATACATTTTTATTTTTTTTTTATATAACTATGTTATCTTAAAATTCAAATTACAATTAAAGCTTAATAATAAACCCCCACTAGATTGCGGGGGTTACTTACAACAAACAAAATTCGATCGTTACCTTAGATTATAAACATATAATAAAAATGTATAATAATAAGTTATTGTTCTATAATTAGTTATTTTCAAAACATTCATGTGTCATCTCTATTGGTATTCAGATTTCAATTAATTAGTAAATGTTGAATATCGCAAAGGTTTTTAGTATATTGAAATGTACCAGTAGTGATGTCATTGTGAAATGTTATATTGATGGTTATAAGTAGATTCAGTTATGTCGACAGTTTTTTGGTTACCTGAACAATTTTAGCTCATTCAACTCACCATTGGTGATAATGAATTAACTCATGTTAAAAATTGCAAAACTTTTTATTGTACTCAAATGTACCAACAGTGATAAATGAAAAGAATCTTAAATACAATTTATGGTGTAAACATGGTGAGGTAGATTGAAATGTTTCGATAGTATTGTGATCTTATAAACAATTTTGAGCACATTCAAATTTTATCAATATTGGTATCCATATTTCAATTAATTAACAAATGTTATTACATTACAGAGGTTTTTATTCAACTGAAATGTACGTAGTTATCAGAAATATATTAAAAACATTTTGGTCATATGAATAATTTTGAGCTCATTAATAAAAAAAATGATGGTTAGGTCATAATTAGTTTCCATAATAATCAGTATTAAATATCGCAGGTTTTAAAAAATTGAAATATACCAATGGTGATAATATTCTTTAATCTATTTCATGGTGCAAATATGCTGAGGTAGATTGAAATGTATCAATAGTTTTTGGATTATTTTAGTAAGTTTGAGCACATTTAATAATTGTTTAAATTTAACTAGAGCTGGAAATTCAATGCACTAAAAAACTAATAAAATGCCCTACAAACATTTATTAATGCCCTAAAAATGTAAAATAATGCACTAAAACCTAAAATTAAGACAAAAATAAAAGGTTCATAAAATGTTTAGGATTTGACATAAATTGTACTTGGAAATATGTATTATATTTTATTTATAATTTGATGATCATGAATTTGAATTTTATGTTTTTAGTAATATATTATACAAGAACTAGTTAAGTATAAGATAGTAGGTTGTTTAATTTTCATTAATTTAAATATTTGTATATGATTTTAAATGAAAGATTTGGTAATATTTTAATTATTTGAACATATAATAGAATATAATTGATACAATTATAAGAATTGTAAAATTCAATTCAATTTTTTTAATTTGAATCTACATAGAATGTGTCATTTATTCATACATAATGCTCTTAAAAATATAAAAATGCCGTTTAAAATCAAAAATTCAAGAATTCACAAAAATAAAAAAATAAAAAATTGAAAAAGGTAACTCAGAACATTTACCCTAGAGTGTTCACTAATAAATAAATAAATAAATATATAAATAAATAAATAAAATTTCATTCAACAACAACAAATGAATCAGATTTGTAATAAAACGAAGAGTATGTAAGAAACAAAGTGCATTGTAATTCCAGCCCTACCTATTACCATTGATAAATTACCATACAAATTTAAATTATTAATGAATGTTAAATATTGCAAAAGGATTTTATTAAATTAAAATATACCAATGGTAATAATAATTTAATGTGTTTAATTGTTCCTTGATTTTAGGGTACATTGAAATATATCGACAATGGCCATGAGGAATTTTGAGCATATAAAGTGTTATCATCATTGGTATTTATATTCCCATTAATTAATGTATGTTAAAATATTGCGAGGGTTTTTAATATATGAAAATGTACCAATGGAGATAACCTTCTATAGTATTTAGAAATGTACAGTTATTTTCATTATGACAGATCTTTCATAATATTAGATGATGATGGTGGCCCATCTAGTTCAGTGTTTGAACTAAAAGTATTAGTAGCTGTGTTACAACAATTTGGAGATGCATTAATATTGGTGTTACTATCTATAGAAGTAGGGTTAAGGGTAGTTTCCAATCTTGTAGGAGTGGCTGCTGTAGTATTATCAGGTGTGATTGGCCTTGGAGTGATATTTCTAGTAGTATTTAAGTCACTGGCCTGCAGTGTTGTTGATTGTTGAAGCTGTTGTTGATGGTGTGATCTGTTGATATGGAAAAAAAACAGTTAATAAGACAAATAAAAAGTAATTTAATCGTACGCATATTTTTTAATAGTTAAAGGCTTAAAATATTTCCATTTAGATTAGACCAACCATTGTACATCTAATACATTGCAAACACATAATAGCATCCAATACTATGTTACATTTTTATAACATTCATGAGACTATAAGAAGGTTAATCTAATGAAACTCCCAATTTTGATCCTTATTATAATTGTACAGTCCAATTGTATATTGAAAAATTATAAATTAATTACTGTATGAAATGTAAGAAATTATAAAGCATTTAAAAAAATACATTATGGTTAACCTGATTTACTAATTTATTTATTGATAAGTGATAATCATTCATACTCGTATAACTGTGACTGGTATTTTTAAGACTTGAATTGAATTAGTAAGTAATTATAATAACTGTACATATCAAATATATCTGGGGAACTATTGTAATAAGGATAGCTGAAGGGCTGTTAGACACTTTCATGTTCTATAAAAGGGAATTAAATTTAAGTGTTTTATTTTGGTGACCCACAATTTATAAAATTATTTTTTATGATTCAGAAGAAATCCAGAGAAAAAAATGTTCAATATTTTTATAAAGTGAAAAATAATAATGATTTATGATTTTAAGCTACTGATATACATAGAAGTCATACATTGATTAATTACTTTGTGTCTGGTAAAATGTATGATAATGTATAATATATTAAATAACTATTAATGTTTTTTTATTAATTATATGACGACATTGATCAGTTTATGATAAAATTATTGACTTGTCACTTGTCAGCCACATGCATTAAGTTAATTTTCATAACATTTGGACTGTATTTAACCCTGTGTGAGATGGTATAGGGAGAATCTGGATAAAACTAAAATTTAGTAATCTTGACACAAACCTTTTCTTATCAATACCAGTATAACCATCAGCTTGTGGTGGTGATGATGATGGAAGTGCAAGAGCCATCTGTTGTTGTAGCAAAACATGCTTATGGTTATAATTACAGTCATTGTCATCGTCTTCATCACCTAATTCCACATTTTCATTCTGCACGTGGTACCCATCCCAGAAAAAATATTGACCATCATCGTTGTAATCATCATCGTCTTCACAAAAACTGTCGCTGGCATATGGGCACACACTGTTACTGCTTAAACTACTCTGGCGACGACCTCTGTAACGGTTGTTGTCATTGCAATCATTGTAGTCAATCATTGAATTTACATCACTTAATGCGGCTAAATAATAAACACATCAAATTAAAAATAATATTGTACAATAACAATAATAATAATAATACAATATGTATAAATAAAAATACCAAACATGATAATTAATTCGAGTCACAGAAAAATGTCAAACCTTCAGCATCAGTTAGTCCAGTGTCATTCATAGTTGATAGGTTGTCATCAAGTTGTCGTGCTGTAGATGCATCAGGTACACCTCTGGTAGAATCATATAGCCTATCTGTCTGTTGACCAGCAGGAGCTGCAGCCTCGTCTGTTGTATACCCAGTGGTAGTGTATCCGTCTCCATCAGTAGTGTAATCATCAATGTCTCCGCCAGTAGTGTATTCTGTTTCAGCAGTCACGATGCTGCTGTTAGCTTCATAGTCACTCATACCTACTGTGAAACCAATGCGCTGTGGCCGATGTTTTTTATCTAGTAATGATGATGACGGTTCTAACGATTCATCGTCGCTCCATGACGACTCTACCGCCATAACTCGTTGTTTACGGCTGTGTGAAATAACATCAGCCGTAACTGTTGCCGGCCCTCTAACAACGGCTACTACGTTGTTCTTATGCTCCTGCAATATCCGTCTCACTTCGGCTTGCTGAAATATTATTATACACATTTTAATCATACAGACTTTAAGCATATAATAACTATTAATTAATATAGAATGTTTCTGACCTGCCGCTTAACTTGTTCCGTTATTTGTCTTTCACGCTCCTCAAATAATGATGCTGAAGAAATACTTGCCGTCGAAGCTGCAGTAGTCGGAACTGATTTTGCTGCTGAGTTCAAAATATCTTTTTCGACTTGTTGATTATTTTTGTCATCTTTATCGGGTTTCCGATCCGTCGTCACAACTATTGCCGTGCAAAAATGCTGTTGCTCTGGCGCAGACAAGTGTTTAGCAACGTTATCATCGACTCCGCTATAAAAATGAAAAAATAATATATTTATATTGGTGTATTAAAAAGACAGAGAATGAAAAACCCGGTACTGGGATTGAAACCTTAAGAACCGGTTCCAGGAGAAAATCTATAAACCGGAACTTTGATAGGAACACATATTTTACAATGCTTAAAAGTTAAAAGTGAAGACCGAAACTAAAACCGGAATTCATTCAAATAAACAATACGTTTTTGGTTCTTTTAGGTTTTTATTGGTTCTAAGACATAAATGAACATTTAATTTAAATTGTGGTTTGATATAGTCAATTAATTATTTTTCATACGAATACTTTTGTTTTATATGTATATCTATGGTATTTTTAAACTCAAATTAATCGTATTCTGCCACTGACAATAATTAATTTAGAAGCATGCGGGTTGCATTTTTCACTTTCAATATATATGAACGAGAATGATGGTACAACCACAAATTATATTATATAAATAAATATTATAATATATATTATATTATTTTTAATATAATCTGTGGTACAACTATGTATTTTTCTAGGAATGTTTACGAAATCCCTACGAATAATAATTTTAGTCATTTATAAGTTTATAACATCTAGCTAATGAGAAATAGTTTGTTATGAAAATTAGAATCGATTTTTTTTAAACCAAACAGGAACAAGAATCAAAAAATCATAAAGGTACTGGAACCTGGAAAAAAACATAAGATATTGAAATGGTATTCACACGGTTAGAAATAATGAAGCTAACGATTATAGAGGCAGTTATGTGGTCCTTTTTAAATCAATATTTATCACTGTTTCATTTCATTCCATGACCAACTAATCTCGATGAATTAAATGAATGAACATTGTTATGTTTATCATCATTCATCTATACATTATGTCAAGTTTACTCATACATAAAGTATATTAACCTAATCCAGTGGATTTAAGGTGTGTAAATAAATATTATATCATAAAAATAAGAAATTCATCAATATTTATTTATTTCTGACATTTAAAATTTTTAAATAGATACTCACTCTTTTCCTTCAGTGTAGTCATCGCTGTGTTTGTTGACTTGTATTTCTTCTTCTTTAAATAGTCCTCCCTGCTGTTGACGAACATTTCCGCGGTGTTGGTCCAATAACAATATACGTCGTATTTCATCCGTAAAATCTGGGCCCACCACTACACCGCCTGTACTTTGGTCTTTACTAGTAACTTGTCGACGCTGATGTTGTTGCTGATGTTTTTTCCATGGCGATGATGACGATGATTCAGACTTCTCAGTTGACACATTTGAGGTAGTGTTCATAATGCCTATAACATCTGGTATAACACCAGCTGGGGGTGTAGAATTTCCAGCTATTGCCCCGTTGTTTTGTTGCTGCTGCCGGCGTCGACGACGGCGGCTGGAGCTGCTACCAGCGCCTGTGGTGGTGTTAGCAGAGCGTACATGGCGACGGTTTAACGATTGTGTTCCTCCAAAGTTGGTAGTGATAGTATGGCCAACGATAGGTGGAGATCGCAATGATGATGAAGACGCGACGGTGTTGTCACCAGCAGACAGCGGCGAGCGGAAAGACGACGATCGTCTAACAGGAGATGAATTGGCTGTCGTTGACGGAGACCATTGATGAAGCAGTAAATGTTGCTGTTGTCGATAACGATGCTGAACGGATGATATGGGGATAGAAGAAGCAGCAGTACCTACATTTTCAGTATCCACTCTGTCAATGCCGGCACAGTCTTCTGTAGTTGTACAACCATAACTGTCGTCCGACGACGAAGCCGTGGTGGTGGTGTTGTAATTATTATTGGATGTTGTAGTACCGCCGGCATCTGTGGAGCCGGATGATGACAATGATGATGGTGGAGATGACACACTGACAAAGCTTCCCACACTGATCGGTGAACGGAACGAAGATGATGAAGGCCAGGCGGGGGAAACTACACCCGGACAACGGTCGTTATTGATATCCTGTTTGGTAACCGTGGGTGGTTGATTGTGCTGACGGCGCCGCCGCCGCCGAGGATCATCACGGTTTCGATGTCGACCGGCTACAGTGTCAGAGGAGCGTGGTGGATCCGGAAGAGGACGATTGGCGTCAAACTTATTCGTTGATGTAGATGTTGTATTCTTCAAAAGCAATACGTTTGGACGGCGTACTTGTTGGGGTTGTTGATGATTTTGTAAAGTGGTGTTAACATTTGTCCCACCAGTAGAATGGTTAGAAGAGGCACATGTAGGTTTGGCTTCGGTAGTGGTTGGTGTGTTTGGCGGCGATAGATGTTGTGAATCACCGAAAATTCGAACTAGACCATGAGGAACTGGCGTCAAAGTAGATGGGTGTTGTTGTTTTTGTAGTGGGCGGGCGTATGTCGCTGCTGTTGATGCGGTTGAGTTGGATGCGCATCGGGTTTGTTGATACTGTTCTGATTTACCGTTAGATGAATG
The DNA here is from genome assembly GCF_001856785.1 of Myzus persicae. Classification (NCBI taxonomy): domain Eukaryota; kingdom Metazoa; phylum Arthropoda; class Insecta; order Hemiptera; family Aphididae; genus Myzus; species Myzus persicae. The sequence continues at coordinate 110,897 of NW_019101610.1, forward strand.
CGAGGCACCTCCTTGTTGTTGAAAGGCATAGAAAAAAAAGCATATTAAGTATAAATAATACAGATAAAATATATATTCTATTTTTTTACATGGATTTCACATCCCACATTTTTGTAACAAAATATAATTTTTCTACTTCCAGCATAAAAATCTATTTTGAGTGATTCATTAAATCCATGGTTCTCAACCGGTGTGTTGGGTAGTATTATTATGTATCAAATATTCTTGAAAACATTTTGATTGAATTTATATGTTATTTATTATAATATTTGGTATTAATGATTTAAGCGTGTCACCATTTATTTGGATTTAAATTATAGGACATTGTCATGAAAAAAAATGTTGAATACATCTGATGCACATACTATAAATATAATCATTTAAAGTTATGAAAAAAAATTGTTGTTTTTCATTTTTTCAAGAGTGCAATCTAAAGTGAACATCACACAAAATTAAAATCCAGTTTTTAAATTATTATAACATAAGACTCAAGCTAGTATTTCCCTTATTGACATTGTCACATTTCTTCTAAAACCTACAGCACGGGTATTGATCTACATAGAAATGTTGCGCGGATAATTTAAAAAAAACCGGTGGTTCAGTTGATACCAACTCAATCATATAAAACATATTTAATTTTTGATAGGTACATTTCATAGACTTTCATCCTCCACACCAGTTCAGTAAGGGACAGTTATCAACAGAGTTTGGGTGAGACATGTTAACTTTTACTTATTATTTGAACACTAATTTAATCTATCCTATGAGTATGTATATCTCATTAACAGTTAGCTACTAGTAAGTGAATATTAAATATTAATAAACACTAAATTCTTAAAAATCGATTAGTGTCCAAAAGGCATTTTTAAAGTGGCCAATAGTAAAGGCAATTATTAAATGCATAATAGATGAATAAAATAGATTTGTTCACATTTTAGCCAAAACATACTAAGCATTTACCTCGTGATCTATTCTGGATATCTGGATATCGATCGCGTTCTTCACTGTATTGGTGTTGCATTGGATATGGCGTCCGCCGTGTTGTAACCGGTGGTGGACTTCGTGGTGGTGGTGGAGGCGGAGGTGTCTTTTGTGGTTCCAAACACTTTTGTCGCAAATCCTGCTGTACCATAGAACTGTAGTGGGAGTGCTTCGAGTGGACGTTGACAAGTGGTACTAAATTGAGTGGCGGCTGTTCACGGGCTAAGTGCAGAGGTGTCGAGCGGAGAACATTCTGTCGAACGGGGGTCTGCTGTTTATTCTGCTGATGTGGTCGGTCTGACTCAAATTGATGGCGAGAATTTTGGAGCATTTGTGGATGATGGTAGTTAGGGGGTTTTCGTTGAACTGAGTTATGCTCATCATCTCGTTCAAAACTTTCACGAACAAAATATGTAAGTATCCTATTGTCTTTGTTTATCATCTTGGTTTGGATATCGAACTCATACTTTGGACTTGGATAATGTATCGATTGCATTATGTTAACAACGCAACTAGTAACTTGTGTTCTACCCGGTACACTAGTAATGTCCATCTGTCTAGCCTCGTTTACTGTATTACCCCAAACATCAAACTGCGGACGTTTCCAGGTTCTGTCATTGCAGCCAATTAAACCAGCAACAGCAGGTCCAACGTTTACTCCTGTAAACATAAATATACGATTGTACACAACTTATTTATTATTTCATATTACAATAAACATGAACACTGCAAGTTGATTTCATTTATGTTTGTATATCAACACTTCAAAAACGATGCCATAATTATTTATTTTCAAAACCATGTGTTGATTATTATGGAAAAGTTACTTTTATTTTACTAGTGGATAGCATTATTAACAACTTCAGGGGATTTGATTCCAGCCTAGATTTCTATCAAAATATAATTATCTTATGCCAACTGCACCAACTATCCTAGTAAATGGATACAACTTTTGAAAACACACTTAAAACCACCATAGGGTGAACTTGAAAACAACTTTCCAATTTTTGAAATTTAACTCGAAACTTCAATACTTAATAATTTAATATTAAGAATTCAAGCAAAAAAGATATTTCTACTTCATGACAAAATCAATTGTTTCCAGAAATTTTATTGAATGAACAAATTACTAAGAAATGACTATAAATTAATATTTTAGTTAAAACCATCTGTATACACTATACATATTTAAAGGTTTTGAAGTGAGTTGTAAACAAATAAGTTTTTTTGAAAAAAATAAAAGGATGAAAATTATTAAATAAGTGTAGAGTTATTTGTGTGAATACAAAAGGCCATAGTACAACATTTGTTAATAAGCATACATATTTTCAGACATTTAAAAAATTTAAATGTTTACTGTTTTTCATTGTCGTGATATTAAGAATAATAGGTAGAGTTAGATTGAACAAAGGTTATTTGGGTACCTTTATTTAATGTTATAACTTAGAAGTGTGCAAAATGTTACACTGCATTTTTTAAATTTAAATTAAAGTAAAAAACATTTAGTTCAACAATATGTTAAAATATAACATTGATCAGGAATATTCAACATGATTATAACCACAATATTTATATTTACTATATTTGTTAATATTATAATGCTTTCCTTGTTTCCATAATGTTTTCTATTTGTTTGTTATTACATTATATTTTGGTTATGAATACTTTTGGTATTATTATAAACTAACCAACTCGAAGAACAAATTGTGTGGGATGCGAGATATTTGAGCTTCCAACAGGAGTAACCGTAGCTGTTTGCTGACGATGTAATGCACGACGCATTTCTCTAATGAAATCCAAAGCAAAGGTTATGTAATTTGCTGATATGATATTGTATAATTCATATTCATTTTCTAGATCATTGTCAACATCTTCTCCTACATGGTAATTTTCAACAAAATTTTTTGTCTCTTGTCCATCAAAATTACAAGATTCCTCACATCTCTCTTTCATATCTTTCAGCAGCATGACTTGCCGACGTTTTGGTCCATCATGATGCTGTAGACCAACAGCTGCCATGTACGTGTTAGTTCCTAACATTTTTATCTTTTCTATCAATCCTCGGTACTTTTGATTATCAAGAAGCTGTTAACAAAAATAAATAAATAATAACTTAAAAATTGCTTATAGCTCATACAAATTACTCTATCAAATTCGCTGAATATGTTGTGAAGTAGTGCTAGCTGTTTATGGCAGTGATGACTGATAGAATCGTTGTTCTCACCACAGTTGATGTTGGTCGGCAATGATTGTTCTTGTTGTACAATTGTGGCAAAAACGATAACTATGGCTCGATAACCACATTGATAGAGCGGTGGTGACAAGTATACAGGTACATGTTCTTGACTTTGATGCTAAGCCATAAAAATAAAATGTTACTTTAAGTATTCAAGTACCTATTGAATTAAGCAAAAAATAATATATAGTTGGGGTTTGAGGATACTTACAGCGGTTCTCATTGGCATCAGTCTAGTTCCTCCTAAAACGTAATTTTGTTGGTGCTGAGTCCCTTCACATTCATCATCAGCATCATTAGGATCATTACTGAATCTTTGTCGCAACAAATTTGCCACGTGGTCTGGTATGACGGCATGCAATGTGCGTCGGTGGGCTTCACGCAACACACACAACCGTCTCATATCACGATCCACCTATACAAAAATAATATAAAATAATAAGCACATGTCAACGAACTTAATTAATTAAATATGATGGTAACTTGTGAGTCCATGATGTTCAAACACGTTTGTATAAGTACTTACCTTAACCCTATGATGTGCGCGTCGATCTTGTAAGCGATGTTTGTACACGAAGCAGGCAAGTGTGGCTAAGGCGAATGCAATCGCGTATACTGTAGCTGTGGCAGTGTTTAACCCAGCCACTCGCTGCTGTTCTTGGTCTAGTAGTTTTAATCTATATACGCAAAGGAAATAAATAAATACTGTTAGTAACAATAAACCAGCATTACAGAATATTTACGATGTATTATAATGTGCAATCATACTGTTGATGAAATACACTTAGACTACTCGAAAATTCCAAAAAGTTTATTATTAAATTATTAACAACCAGGGGGGGGGGAATACATTACTTTGAATAAGAGGTAAATTACATAACCAATTGGACTGTGCAAACTCAAAAACAATTGCATAATGGTAGATGGTTGTAAATATAATCCCAGAACAAATAATATAATTATACTAAAAATTATAATGCTCACAATCGTTGATTTTCTTGGTAGACATCACTGTGGACTGGAGAGTTGATTATTTTATGATGGTCATTGTTATTTATAGTGACAGTGTTGTTTGTTCGATGATTTTGGAACTCTTCAGACTTGCTAAAGATCGATGGTATCGGAGATGACATTGAGGCAGCGACAAACACATGCTTGTGCGTAAAGTGAACGAAAGCAACAGCAAATACGCAAGTCATGACAAGCAATATTCCGATTTTCATCCGCAGCGTTGGCAGCGACCCATAATAGATGGAAAACGCAATAGCTATTGATACGTAAACTAAACAGCATGTGAGTACGGCATACTGAGGCCACATACACGTCAATGGGCTTCGATGTTGTTGTGTGGTATTAACTGTAGGGATGTTGAAATCAAAACTACCATTGACAATAGTGTTGCGAGTATGAAGTTGATCGTATACAGTGTTTGTTGCAGTTACTTCAACTGGTTCACAGGTAAACTAAAAATACATTTGAAAATAAGTATAAAAAAAAAGAGGACAAGTGGGTACTGCCCTGTTGTACAGTAGTTATCGAGTAAGTAATTGAAATGGATGTTAGATTTGAATTAAATGATAAATCATTGCATACAATTTTACAAAAATAAATTTCTCATGGCTACAAACAGTAATTTTTTAATTTTTAAAAATGTCTACCATGCATGGAAAATGCTAATTTAAATATTAGGTGAACATTTGAAGTGACTACGGTTATTAGTATATTTGAGTTACACCAAATAAAATTAAATCGACTTTATCAACATTTTTTTTTGTCTTCCTTGATGCTTTCAAAAACTACCGGGAATTTTTTTTAACTTTGACCTTCCTAATGTATCAACTAAAATCCACATTTCTATCAGCAATGATGCTGATGTCAAATATCGGGAGATTCAAAAAAAAATCATTGTAAAAACAATACATTCGCTACTCAGAATTTAAAAATCATTAAAGCTACAGTATTGGACATGATTGTGTGCAGTGTAATTATAATAGTAAAAGTATGTATAATTATGATGAATATGAGGTAGTAATTATAATAACACTTACAGCGTTTAATAAAGCCAATAGACAAATGAGTAAAACGACGATTAATTCGCAGCAAGCACATGTCCAATAAAAGTAAGTGCGCCTCTCTTCATCTTGATATATCCGTTTCAGATGCCTGTGTCGCCGACGTAATAGATTGTTGTTGTGACTTTGAATTGGTTGTGAATGTTGTAGCCGGGTTTGCTGCCGTGGCGGTGACGTTCTTGCTGTTGCTGCCATTATGGCATTTTCGTTTCGAAACCCAAGTCTGCTTTCAATATCGCTGTCGTCAGACGACATGCAAGACGATGCTCTTTCATTATTTAAACAACAAGTGAACCAATTATGGCGGCCGAAACAACGACACCATTTGAAATAACATTTTTTCCAACCATCACCATTGTCTAAATGGTTATGGGTGGCCATCACGGTATTTGTTCTGCATTGAAATGGTTTCAATAGCCAGGCAATCAATGAATATCTGCTGGGATGACAGACGAAAAAGCGCCTTAAGCATTTATCATCACCATTGCTGCTGCTACTAGTATCACTGTCATTGTTATCATAGTGATGATAATATTCGTCATCGTCAGCAATAATGGCGGTGGCGTAAGTAGTGCTGTAAAACCTGGGACGAGGAATCCAATCGATCAACAAGGCCATCACGTAGATTAGTTCTCCCTATCAGTAAACAAATTATATTTATCAGACATTTAGAATAAGAGTACTGTAACTAATATTGTTTAACTTAAATAAAAAATTACTCACGGCAGTTATAACAAACGGTGTAATAAATGTGATGCCGAGTAACATAGTCCATGGCATAGTTGTCACGTTAACCACGAATAAGGCAATAATTACGCACAGAAGTAGTAGCTGTGACTTGGCTATCCGAAAGAGATCATCGTCGTCGGATTTACTTCTTACCTTCTCGTGATCATTGTTGTTACAAACTACAAATACATCATTTTCCCATCGGCCGTAACGCTCCTAAAAATATAAGATTCACGTGTTTATGATTATATAAAAATAAAACACACAATGCTCACTTCTAACATGAGGTCTCACAAAGCAATCAACCAATACAAACGTGCACATATTAACCCACTAATACTATTTATTAAATACTAAATGATACGTACCATTGATGATGTAACAGCGGAACTGTTATTAGGGTTTGTAGAAGTCGCTTGTTGTGACTCTTGATCAAAATATCGACTCCGTCTATGGCGGTTCCTTTTCATTATTGAAGCTACGGGGACTACAGGAACTAAACCAGCCATTGTCATAGGCATATCCATAACTGCTGTTGTAGAAATAGTTGGCAAATGTTCTGACTCCATCTCTGTTTCAGGCCTTAACCCAGCGACAGCACATTTTTGTCGCATTTCCTCTCTTATTAGTTGTTGATCCACTGATTGGAGGATCAAAGAAACAATATCTCCGCTACCGTTCTCATACACTGTATAATTATCTGTCAAATGTTCAGTATTTTCTGAATAAGGATACTGAAAAAAAATAACAAAATTAATTAACAGTTTAGTTTGTCACGAAAACTTCGGCGTTGACATTAATAGCTTACCGTTGTTCTGGGAATGACGAAATATGTATCGATTCGGTTGTGGCGGAGAAACTGGTTCCTTTCTTCTTCATGACTACGTTCAAATGTGTAGTCATCTAAGATGTCTTTGGAATCGGTTTGATAGTTGATATTGTTGTTACGGAGTTTAACTCCCGGTGGCAGATGATTAACTCTATTCACTGCAGTATCAGGAACTGCTTTCTTAGTAACTTGATTGACAGTGGCACGACTTACATGCACCATTCCGGGACGACCACTGTTCTCAATATATGACGCTACGTGAACGTCGCGGCCCCAAGCACTATATTGCCAACGGCTACCAGAGTCAGACGGAATTCCAGTACCTCCAGTGAAACCTAGCACACCACAAGCTACACGGCCCGAATGAACGCCCACCCGGACATTGAGATTGATTTTGTGTCTGTTGTGGAACCGACTTACGTCACGAACCACGGTACTATTTAATGAAATCAAGATATAATTATTAAATTAAGTATTATTTTATATAATAATATATACTAAGATAATTTACACCTAGGAGGTTGGTATTATGTGAGCGTAAATAATAACTGGAACTGATCTAATATTAAGTATTACTAATGAGCTTGAAATCGATAAACCTATACATTTTTAAGGTTATTACCTGAGTAATAATGTATTAATGAATCTATTAACGGAATTATATAATGAGCAGCAAAAGATATTAAGTATAGCAGCAACAGCGTGTTATTATTCTGTTAAGTATATGAGCTAATTATATATTTGAATTTTCCATACTTGACGAACTTATACGATGTATATAGATTTTAAAAATTGAGTACATCTTATCATTTTTTATGGAAATTATTTAAATTATTGAAATTATTTAAACTATTTAACTTTTTCTTCTAGAAAAGTTAATACTTGAATAAAAGTAAGAAACAATTATATCAGAACTACTAAATATAGCATATTCGTAGCATCACCAGAGTCATAGGTGAAATAAGGCTCTATCGTAGTCGATTAGTTGTGTACTTACTTAACAGCGTCGATTAAATCCAATCCCATTTGGATAGCATTTCTTGCATGTCCATTGTCATTCATCATCCAACTACCGTTCTTGTGTTCATCGTCGTCATATCCATAGCTTTCTTCATCCGGCAACCCGGCAATGAAATACATACGGTGGCCGAGCAAGCGTATTGGAAGGCAACGATTGCGATATGCCAGTTTACGGAATAGATTCGCCAGCAATTGATCAATCAGTGTAATGAGCTGAATGGACGTTTGGGAGCCAGAATTACCATGGCTCACAACTAGTGGCGCATTATCCCAGAATCCAGTGACATTGGCAAAGACAACACTTACATTTTCATATTCTTTTAAATACATTCTAGGCATACTGTTATTTTTAAGTAATAATTCCTGATGATGGTTCTGTTGTTGCACATCATCTCGAAAATTACTGTCATTGGAACCGCGAGTTGCGTTAAAAGAACGTGCAGCATCGGTAACTATGTCGTGCTTCATTTCCAAAAACACGCGTCTGGGTAGTAAGGATGTTAGGAGTTGATTCTATTTATAAAATAAATCATAATATTACATATATGTATTCATAATATGATTTTAATAACTAAATTAATTGAGTAGGAACAGTATTATAAATAGTTGTTACCAAAAATGCACCAAACTACAAGTCAAGAGACGAAAGATATGATTATTTACTACTATTTAAAGCATTATATAATAAAATAAAAAATATATATTTTTATACTTAAGAAGATGCTATACCCGCATGTTTTGTCGCGGTCTTACAAGTGCGTAACATATCAAATTTTACGTTCAGCAGATCACGTTTAGCTCAGTTGGCTTCAAAATTAGAGTGAATAACCCCTTATTAAAATTAAAGGTAAGATTACTACGGAGGGTTTCTCGTGGGCTTCTTGTTATATTTTAATTTTAAAGAGAGTTATGAGTATTTTAAGTTGTACAAACAATTTACAATTTTTAAATACTTATAACTCTCTTTCAAGTTAAAATATAATAAAAAGCCCACGATAAGCCCTCCATAATAATCTTACCTTTAATTTTAATAAGATGTATCAATTTACTATAATTTTGAAGCTAACTGAGCTAAACGTGATCTGCTGAAAGTAAAGTTTGATATTTTACGCACTTATACGACGGAGACAACACATGCGGGTATAGAGTCCTCTTAATAGTTTATTCAAAAGATAATTTAGATGTCACAAGTTTGCTCTCCAACAATTTTACATGTGGTAATAGATTGTCAAATGTTAGTTCGTTAAAATTAAAAGTTGAATATCTGATTTCAGAAGTTTGGAGCACCCTCTACAATTGTTCACAACTCAACATTAATATTATATTACTATAAACAGAAGATACGTTAATATACTAATTCGATCTATTTTACTTGGGACTTTACTGGTTTTCAACCATTTGGGGACATTTTGAAAATATAATAAGAAATAATTAATTTGTATAATAAATTGTAAGTTGTTTGTAATTTTGTATATTGGTTTTATAGTGATGCTCTTGATCTAATGATACTGATTTAACCGACATGTGACAGAACGTCGCCGAAGAAATAGCCATTTCAGAGAATATGACAATAATTAATCGAGTTTTAGACTTATAGTTTATACAGTTTTGTGCACCAACAGGTTATACTCTCAAAATATATGATTTATTTAATATATGTAAACGTGCCATGACATACTTCAATATGTCTGTGCAAGCGTGATTCTCAAAAGCAATGTGATAAGTGCTGGGGAAAAGCTCACATTGTTTTCACACATAAATTAACAAAATATCATTCACCAATTTTTTCAATAAATTATCGGTTGCTGTAAAAAAAATCTAGCACACAACGACGGAATTATACCATCTTCCTAATTTAAGTTCATATAAGATTAAACAAATACACTGTTGAAACGATGGCGCGTATTGGGTATTAACAAGTAAATAATTTAAAGTAGCTGTGTGATTATTTTTAATTTTATGCCTTTATGGTAAGAATGATACTTTTTTAATGCACCTACCTATGGAATCTGATTTACAGCAGTTGATACGGTGAAAATGTGTTGGTGGTATGGTCTCAATAAACAAGAAAATCAAAGAAGGCTAATCACATTTTACAAATGTACATTGAATAATCACAAACATTTACTTGGTAATAAAATATAAGAACAATACTTTTTTAAGAAATACACTAAGGTTTTAATTTTGTAAGTCACGTTATCATGATTCATTAGTTTCTTTTACATATCACATAATTTATAGGTATAGTACAATTTTATGATCAGTTAGAAATATAATTTAACTATAAGCTTTTTGATGTTTGGAAGCAATGAAGAAATTACTTCATGATTTATATTTAAAGCCTCTACAAAACAACGTTTACTGATGGTAAACAAATGTCGATCTTACACAAAGGTTCGAGTTGCTGTGGTAAACAATTTTTAATATTTCAAATAAAGTTAAAGAGTACTTTTATTTTTTCAACATTTACTTAAATTTTTTGTACTAATAAAATGAAACAGTTGTTCAAATAATTTAATAATATTATACTATAAAATCATATTAAACACCAATGTCATCATCGAGTAACACCACGTTATTTTGTAATGCTTTTAGGCTTAAATTGATTTAAATTAGATTCTAGTAGAAAAAAGATTACATTATTGATGAGCAAAAATAACTTATCAATAAAAATTTACGCCTTGTAGAATAGAGAATAGTGTGACAACAGTAAAAACAAAACTGGAGAAAATTGTGAGAATTCATTATATTTAAAATACTAATAAATGCATTTTAAATATATTAATTTGATGATGTAAATATTTCTTATTGAGGAAGTTTTGAATTAAAAATGAATTTGTTCCGACACCTTTAACAACAAATAAATTCTCACTTTAAAATGGTATAAATTGTTTTCAAGTCGAGTAAAATCGTGACATTTTTAAACTAGTTGTTGTTACGGAGTTGGGCATAACTGTACTTTAATATCAATAGTATTGACGTGTACTCACCAGTTTGTCAGCCTGACGGCGCAATGCTATTCGAAGAGATTTGTGTTTCCCATCAAATCTGCAGTTGCCTTCATGACTCCTAATGTCTGTACGGTCGTGGATTATCGTCTGACGCAATAGCCATCCAGCTAGGTTGATGCATGCCAAAACTGCGACGTTAGCAATGAGCTGTTTTTTCAAAAATAAAAAGTAATTTACATAAATTAGAAAGAATATTCCTTGAGTTATACAAACCTGTTGAATAGCCGCCATGGACGAATTGTTCACCAGGCGCGTGTGTCGTTGGTATGCGATGTACATATTAAGGGTTGTGTGGCCGATAGAAGCTACGATACCAAACAGTAAGACGACGGTTGAAACGTGGCTGTCTTCTTTAAAATTATCTTTTATATTTTTTTGGTTATCGTTGTGTTCGTTAATATTTTCGCTGATCTCGTTATCTGATTGTTTGTCTACACTTGTCGGCAACACCAGGCAGTACGAGACGAATATGAAAAATGACACATGCCACAAGCCTTCGTAAAGTGCTAATTGATTTTCATAAAAACCTTCTGAATTATAATAGTTAAGTTGTTCTAACCAATGCTTCCGTCTTTCTGCAGAATTTTCCAGGGTAGGTTCCGTCATTTTATTCACACTTTTATCTCCGAAGACTTCAGATAGTGGTAAAGATGGCAAAATTGAGGTGATAAAAAGTGCAATTAACATGTAGCAACACCACTTTTGCCGTTTTTGCCACTGATACCAAACATAACCAATAGTGACTGCACAAAAAGCTTGTCCAATAAAATACCACGTCGGAGGTAGCAGGCATAACCATCTAAATATACTGCTGCTGTCGACTTGTCTTAACCATATCCACCCACTACCAGATGTCAAGCCATATATATAATATACTGCGGCCATAGCAACTGAATATATGGTATGTAACAGGACGGCCCATACAATCGGTGCTGTTGGTAACGCTGATTGTTTTTTATGAACCCGCTGATGTTGTGATTTTTGAGACTTACGTCGCCGTTGTCGAAGTGGTTGTTTTTCCCAGTCATCTGGTGACTGATAACGGTTGTGTAATTCAAAAAGAACAGCTGGTGACTGTTGTGGAGGCTGCATTGCATCTCCGCCGTACCACAGGAGGTTGAGTCGGTGTTCTTCTTGTTGCTGTTGCCACCTTCTCTGTTCTTCAGTTATGTTAGCGTTATCTGTGGCAGGAGTTCGACAAGTTGAACTATTATTAACCGACGTAGAAATAGTTGGAAATACCAAAGAGTTTGAATTGTGCCCGTTAGACTGAAGACCATGTCGCCAAGATCTTGTGGCAGCTGTCACCAAACCATTCAAAATGCTACGACGGCCGGTAACCTCGGTCCCAACGGGATTCATAATCCCAGTACTTTCGTCTTTGCTGTTGGACTTTCATACGGAATCGATGTGTAAATACGAGGGTTGAATGTGCTATGGTGAGACTATATTGGATCAATGTTGGTGGTATTATTAAAGTAAGTAGTATTAACAAGTCTTTTTTTGGTAAACTGGCAGTAGTTGTTACAATAGTAGGAAAGGGTTTATTCGATATATTTATATATATATATGTAGTAACTATACTGTAACTGGCGATAGAAGTAAATGGCTGCCTTTATAATAGGTAATAGAAATATTTGAATTTTTACTGCATTTGTTCCAGTCATTGACTAATTCTGATATCAATACTATTTTTTTTTTTTGGTACAGTTGTTACGGTAGTAGCCTTGTGTCCCTCGTTGTAATGGTGAAGATGAAATGGTCAAATCGAGCGATGACACCAGTGTCACAGGAACTAGTGGTGACGAAGAAGATATCGTCACCGTGGTGAGAGAGCAGAGTAGTCAGTAGTAACACCAGGCATGCACTTGTACACTTCATGCGTCACACCTAACAACAAAATTTTTATATTTGTTAATAAAATCACAGTAATTTTGAATGCGAAAACCTGTAGTAATTTTTTATATGTATTGAAGTCTTTAGAGGTCCCTGCAAATCACATTAACATTTTTGTCGAAACGATCTTAACACCTGCCAATAACATACCACTGCAGGGAGTAAATATGGTATGATTTTAAAATATAAAAATGTTTGAATTTATAAATATGAAAATTGTCATATACTTATTGAAAATGTATACATTTAGTATCAAAATATTGAAAGTACCTACCTATATTTTGTAATCTTTTTTTTTTGTATTCAATTTTGGTTTTTATCTACTGCATTTAAATTGAACTTAGTTATACATAAACGTATATGACATTTGGCATTTTTATTAGGATAAAAAATTATAGATAAATATGGATAATTTATTCTACAAAAATATCTCTACCAAATATTTAAATATAGTTTGTTATAGGCAATTTTGAAATGTTTTATGTGATTTAGTTCACTGATACATTTATTTATACAAGACGATACAAGTAAATCAAAAATCAAAAATATTTTATGCATGATTTTTTTTGTACACAGTTTCAATATTTAAAAAAAAAATACTGAATCAACGTATTTGACGATGAAAATATTTTTAAAAAAAATGTCCTATCTAACTTCTGAAAAAAATACGTACCTAGCGAATAAAATTGTACATAACATGTTTAACATGAATGATTATTAATCTTATGATTGATTGTAATTTTGCAAACAAATTCTACATGTCATGAAGTTCACTATAAATGTATAGCAACTTGACACAATGTCTGAAATGTTGTAAGTTTTATTTTATTTTATTTTTTCTAAATCCATAACATCATTCGTGTCCCTCATAAGTAAAATAATATGATATTCTATAAAGGGGGTAATAATAAGTAGTGATAATTATGGTTTAAATGAAAATCTAGGATGAGCGTATCATTTTAGAATATAGAAATAATAAATACTTTTATAGAAATTACCACCATACATTACAACGTATAAAGTTTATATCATTCATATTTGTTCTAAATTATATTCAATTGTTTAAATTAGGTTTGGTCGTAGATTTAATATGAATATAGTTGTTGGGCTGTAGAGCTTATACCCCTATGTCTATGATCATAAAACATAAAATGCATTAAAAGATGTTGTGTAGAAGCTCCAAAACATTTTAAGTGATTATAAAAAATAATATATACAAAATGAGTTGATCTAATCAATATAAATAACCTTGAAAATAGTATGAGCAAACCTCGACATAAAAGAAACCGTGGAAGTTATTCTGCCGTATAGTAGATATTAAGTGTTCTTCGTCATTAAAAAAAAAAACAATGTATATAGGTAGGTAATGGATGTATTAGATTTTAATTTATTTATAAATAATCGTCTAAAAACGTTTCTAAGTGGAGGCAGTCTGTAACGTTGCTATTAGTAATTTATTGTTATGATTGAATTACGGTATATTGAACCAATTATTACTAAAAACAAATCACATAATATTATATTGTATAGGTAAGTAAAATTATAACATTATTTCATAATAGCTGACCTCGTCCACATCGTTTCCTGTTAAAAATGGCAACTCTATAGAATATGTAATTTAAACTTTGTTCAATTAATTATTTAATATTCAATGTAATGGTGTTCAAAACTTAAAGATTTTCATTGGCTATCTTGAATCTCAAAATACTTGTGCGAGCACCACTTCAAAATGTTTTCTTGGTACAAAAGTACCGTGAATTGTGAAACTTGAATAGCTAAAGCTATCATTCAATATGCTATATGTTTATCAGTCAGTAAGTCAGTTAGGACACGTCGATTATATTATTATTTTATAGCCCGGCATTGCCCGTGAGACTCACTTGTGACTTTTAACTATGCAAGCAGTTTATTATCAGATACCCCACGAGGTGCGTGAGTAGGCGTATAAATTCTAATTCTTATAAGTATCAAAGTTATACCAAGTTTATAGTTTTTACACACGGCGGATTTAATACAATGTGCCGTCCGATGGTTTTTATTAGCTGGGTAACCTGACTTCCTAGAGTAAAAAATGATCAGTTAAAACAAAATACAGTGTTATATTGGTGTATCTCGGTTTTGGTGTAACCCAGTTCAGATTGTAATAAGCCAGAAACCTTCGGGGTAGTGTATGTACTCGATAACTTCCCAAAATGTCATCGCGATCGAACATACATTAGCTTTTATATATTATATAGAAGATAGCTGCCCCCGTTGTACGTTCCCTTAAAAAATGATGTCACTTATATGATTTAAACTTTGTGTTAAATTCGTTATTTAATACTCATTGTCAAACATAAAGTAGTATGTTTAAGACTTAAAAAAAAAGAAAAGAGATTTAAGTTTAACTTTGATGTTAAACACATTAATTGCACATAATATATTTGTACTAGGACAGGATTTATTTTTGTAAAGATTATGCTTAATCTCGTACGTAAACTTATATTCATGTATTAATTTTCTTTTTTTTTTAAATATAAATAACGCTATTATGACTTTAATATAAAAGTTATAGTGTACCGTCTCTGCCTTTTTTTAAAATTTAATATTCGATGATGTTTTTGTACTTAATTGTCTTAAATTACACCCAACCATTATAATTTATAATGGTTGGGTAAGAAACAAGTACGTTTCATGCTGAAACAAAACTAGTTTTGAAATTTTATTCTGCATACAAATGCATATTTCGAGTTTTTTTGGTTTTAGTACATATTTCTTCGATTCTATACGTTAAGATACGTATTTTCAATAATTTATCATTCTATCAATATTTTTACCGTCGGCATTTTCATTTAAAATTATTTTAAATTTTGATCATATTAATATGGTTGTTGACTGTTTCCACACGCATGTTTTTTCCAGAGACACGTCTCGAGGATTGCCGATTAGATTTATTTTCTGGTTATTAATTTTATTTATGTACAGATATTGTTCACTGCATAAGATATTATCAATACGGGCTACAGGTACGTCACGCGTCGGTCGCAGACATCAACATTTAAATAAAATTTTTATATATTTTATATATTTAATATATTAATACAAATAATGTTATTTTTTCATGCATATTTTGTACATTATAGTGCATATTTGGTGATTGTTTTAGAGCTACAAGTCCTCTGCCCCTAATTATAATATATGGAAATAAATCTTTTCTATTAATAATCGATTTATCCCATCTTAATCTCAATAAAATATTTTTTGCACCGTAATTTTGATGGT
Source organism: Myzus persicae (assembly GCF_001856785.1). Lineage (NCBI taxonomy): Eukaryota > Metazoa > Arthropoda > Insecta > Hemiptera > Aphididae > Myzus > Myzus persicae. The sequence continues at coordinate 126,932 of NW_019101610.1, forward strand.
ATTGACCAAATATAAAATACAAGTCCAAAATTATATTCAAACAAAAATAATTATTTTATTTTTTTTGTAACCAAGGGCAACACAATAATATACAAAAATATATTTTTTCTTCGAGAGCTAATAATCTATTCTATTTTTCAAATAAAATATAGCTTACATTACTTTAAGTCTTGAACTTTGTATAGGCGAAAGAATTTTTAAAATCGGTTAGATAGTTTTTGAGTTTACAAACAAACAGACAATTTTACCTGTTATAGGTATTATTTTGTTAAAGATAACTTGTAAGTCAATATCGATGTATCATTAACGGTAGAACAGTTTAAATAGGTTAATATTTTGATAAACACAATGTCCACAGTAAATAATAATACACGTAATGCCAACAAGTTTTAAGTCCTAAGTAGTATATTATAAGGATATTTTGAGTAGGTAATAGAAAAATACTAGAATGTTTCAAATGCTCATTAAAAATGTAAGTGACTTTACGCTAGATCTTTTGAATTTGTTTTGGGTCAAAATTTGTTGTGTAAATATTTTTACTTTTTCGTATTTTTTCACAATTTTTCAAAAGAACAGAAAATTGTTTAGTTTTGACCCCTCCCCACAGTATCAATTATTATTGATTTTCTTTTTAGACATATTTATTGTAGTTTAGCCACTCGTCTAGTATAGGCTTTTAGATATAAGAAATATAAAACCATTCTATTGTAGAGAAATAATTTGAAAAAATGTTAATTTAATTAAATTGTATTTCATTGAAATTATGGCAAGAATTTATTTTAATATAAAAGTATTTTAACCACCAAGATTTTAAAATAAGGGAAGTAGAGATGAGCGGCCCCTTACCACTATATAGATACTTTAAAAAAATATATAAAATAATTTTTAATTTATCTTTCATAAATGAAGATTATATCGATAAAAATGTATAAAAACATGCAGGCAGGGACATTTCGATGCGAGTAATATCTTTGAGAGATTTTTTCGACGTGGCGTATTTCACTTAAGGCTGTTGAAAATTGGTCGTTTTTTCATGTACCTATTTAGAATAATAAACAGAAGAAAAAATTATATACTTTCAGAAGTCCAATTTTAATATTTGAATTAATTCGTTTCTTGTCAGTATTATGTAGGAAATTAATTTTTTCCTTTTAGTAACACTTAAGTAAAAGTGAATTTTGAAAAAAAAATTAATTATGTACTAGGTATGTATCCTAATTAAACAATAAAACAAATCAAAAGAACATTACCTAGAAAAGAAAATAAGGAATTCAAAATATGTTTTCAAAATTAAAATTTGGCTTTTGATACTAGGTGAATTTTTCTTCAACTTTTTGGGATTTTATTGATGTTGAAACTTTTTTGATCGAAAAAAATAGTGTCGGGTGACATGCGAGCATGTACCTACGTTACGAAGTCTGTCATTTTAAGGTTTTTATTAGTTATTTTTGCTACTTAGAATATTTAAAAAAACATTATTTTTTTATAGGTTTTCTATTATACCTATGTATGTATATAATTTATATTATATTTTAAAATTTTACTTATTAAATGTGTATTAAATGTTAACTTATTCTTTACGTTTTTACTGTAGATTTCGATACTATTTATATGTACACCTATCTAATAAAATAAAAATTGAAAATAATTTTACTGACCTGTGTTTTGATGATGATTTGAGATAAAGGGACGTCTACAGCAGTATGGAGTCTTATAGTCTATGCGGGCGTAACTATTGGCGTCTAAACTGATGAGAAAGCTTTTGTCTAAGAATGAATATGTCTAGGCCATTTTCATCGTTTTGACTACTGTCAGATAACTTTTCTTGTTGTTACATATACATCACTGCAGGCGCACAAGAAATAATCACCGGCGGTCCCCGTTGACAGCTTTTGTGCCGTTAAGTCATGATACCGTTAACTCTAACAAGTGTTTATTTATTTTGATACTTTTGTTATACGCCGATTTTGAGAGTGCTCCACCACGCGAAAGTTAGTACATATTATACATATGCTTACTGTCGTATTTGCGGTAAAATAGAGAGTAATTACGGTGGTCGTGGTCGAGTATATGATAATTATATATATAAATATTAGGTACCTACAACATTAACGTCGTTTTCGTCGCTGGTTTCTGGTGTAACAATTGCACGGTCGTGAAAAGTTGTAGTGACGATTTCGTCTATTGTTCCTGGTAATTTCCATAATGAATACGTAAAAACAAGAAATGACAACGACCACGAGGAGAATCAGCTTGACGATTTTATTTACGAGTATAAAGATATTATAGCGCAAGTTTAGAAATATTTAGGGACTTGAAAAATGACGTGTTTTTGTTGGTTTGAAGGTAGTTACGATAAAATCACAATGATGACAACAATAGTAATCGAGTAGGTGGTATTAGTGGACGACAATGATTAATTGAATACGGAAGAAAAATAAAATTTGACGAACAAGGTAGAGATAAAATGGGATCGAAAATAATAAATACAAAGTGCTAAAAAAATCGAACACAAGAGGTTGGAGGAATAGATTGGCGTTTGAGAGAGGAAAGAGATTGTCGTCCGAGTTGTCGTAGTTGTCGTAGCTGCCGTTGCTGGAGTGGTCACGGTGCGTGAATTATATCGACAAATCGCATGAAACTGTCGAGCATGAGCACAAAAATTTTCCCCATGAACAGCAGATGACAATTGCAGTGGAGGCTTAGGCGACGTCGATATGATGGTGTACGCGACACAACTGTGGAAAGTTATAAGTCAAATAAACTATTGTGCACCACGTAATTGTGGCTGTTAAGAAAATAAGACGTGAACGATTACGGTGGTTACTATGTGCATGACAACAGGTGTGACTGATGGGCACGAAAAACAAACGCTGATAAATAACGACGAGTTAAAAAATTGGTATTATCGGAAATAAATAATATAAGAAATTGTATGTAACGGTGGCTACGGTTAGGACAGCCAAAAGTTGACTGAATGGTCACGGATATCGAAATAGCAACAGCATCCTTTTACCACACTGAAAGTTCGAGTTGTGGAATGGGGAAGGCGTGTAGGAAAAGGACGACCTACAAATCCGCCTACGTTCAATAAAATTTCGTGAAAACCACCCATATAGGCACCGATGGGCGGGCGATCGTATTCTGCACACGCGTCGCAGCAAATTTGTCCAAGGGGTAAATACGACGTTTACATGACGAGAAGCCATTCCTTACCACAACAGTTTATACCTTACCCACAGCACGAGGGTACTGGGTGGGTGACTCACAACGGCTACCAATGACGGAAAATACTATAATCTAGGGCAACAATCGCCGCCCACACTACCACCCCCGACAGTATAATAATATATTCCACGACCCAGTTTCGGAGTGAAAGTTGTTTTTATGCCTCCACTCTGCAGTCACTGTTGATCGATCCAAAACAGATTTTCCTAGGTACCACTACGTACCACTGCCTCCCTCGTAATTGTGCATACACGTTGAGCTGTCACCGCCCTCACAGTAACCCTCTCCCCTTTTCCAACCGATGTCATTATTAAAGTGTTTATCCTGCACTTTTTGGTTTGATTAAGGAATATGATAAAATTACGTTTCACAAATCAAACTTAACTTTGTAATAACTTCATTGCTACAGCATGTAAGTACAGATTTATAATAATATACAAAGTGTAACAAAAAGACCTGACAAATGAAAAATGAAAAATTCATACATGGTAAACATATGAAAAAAATTATGAAAATTAAATAGATAGTAAAATATAATTTAAGATTTAGAGAATGATTAATACAAAATTAAAATGTAACATTATAATAGGGGGTGTAACACAAGACTTGAATTGAGATTAATTTTAAGTAATGAAATGTTCATCATACCGGGATATTACACATATTTTTTTTCAAAGTTCATACAAAAAAATTGGCAAGATACATGAGGGAATTACTATTTTTTAATTTATTACACTTTTAGATAATAACATTTAATGTCTCTGAAGAATTTTTTTAATTTTAATTAGGTACTCATTGTATGCAGTTTAGCAGTTATACACTCAAAACAATTGTTTATTAAGTATTAAATAAGCATTTTTATAATCAAGTCCCCACTTATTCAGTAAAGCACAATAGCATTTTCTGATAATATAAATTAATAGGTATATTACTGTAGATACCTAATATAAAAACAATAAATACAATAAATATATAAACCAAAAAAATCATTATCTAGACTTATTAGATAAAAATATTTTTTAAATATTATTTGGTATCTAATAGTTGGTAAGGCCATCACAACATTTTTTTCACTAATATTCTATGAGTATTAAAGTATAACAATCATTTATGATAGGACATCTGAGGAAATTAGCAAAATCTATAGTTAGCGAGGGTAACGAGCAGGGCAGAAGGGGTAAAATCTACTCATAACTATTAAAAATAAAATAAGCATAATATTTATAAAATAGGTACACACAGTGTGGTCCACTTCCAGATCTTCAATGCTAAACATAATTATTATTTGTTACCATGATACATGTATTAAAATTTTAGAGAAAGTAGGTATGTTTTAATATTGAAAATTGAGAGGGACGAATTATTGATTTTTAGTACATTAAATTCTACCCTTTAATAACATTAGTAATATAATTTTGGTGTAAAAAGTTAGGGTAAGACATGTAGGTAATTATTATATAACTGTACTCAATTGTAACTTGAACTACAAACTTGTGAATTTTGATATCTAAGATTGTTTAATTAAATTTATAAAAAATTTTAATTAAAATTTAGCTTAAATAATATTAAAAATTATGATTTTAAAGCAACAAGCTCTTTAGATTATTTTTGTAGGAAAAGTTTATAATTTATTATGAATCAAAGTGGGGGATATTTAAACATTTCTTGAAATATCTTTTAGTTGAATATTCTATTACTATTTCCTATCATATCTCATCAAAAAATTTTCATTTTGAAAAAAGAACTATTTATCTACTCTTAGTGTGTGTCCCCAAAAAAGTTGTTTATCTATATTGTACATGTTTTAAGTATAAATATATGACATTATTATGGCGTGATGATGACTTGATGTTAATTAGCTTACCTTTTTAATTTTCATGATTTCCAAATTTTTAAAATTATATTAGTAAATGGATAATAAATTGTTGAGAGTAATAAAGTTATATTTTTTACCAATTATTTTAAATTACAACAATTATATATTTATATAGTACTAACTATTAATCGATGAGAACATACTACATAAAATTGAACAAGATTTTGAAATAATTGGTGTCATTTTAATAGTCCATTATTTTTAAGAGGATCATATCTATATAATATGTTGTCTTTGTATGAATAAAATAGCACATATTATTTTAAGAAGAATCCATTTTACTCTGTTATTTTTGATATTAGAGTAAATTGACCTATTTTAAAATTTTAAACACAGAGCCCTCATAAGCTTTATTTTTGATATTTAAAATTTTCATAATTTGCATCAATATTTTAAATATCAATAAAAGCATTAAAGGGGTCCTGGATAATAATCTTACAGTTATGTTTGATAATAGGTCAATATTCACTCAAGTATTAAAAAAATGGTAAAATAGATTGTTCTGTACTAAAATTTGCTGTTGTCCATTAGTAAGGCTAACTTAACATGTGTCAACAGCGCCCTAAAACATATGGAATTATGTTCCCAAAATGGTTACTGTAGGCAACCATGATTTAATTTCATTATTTTAGGTATGTTAACAATTGACTGTTTAGGATTTAATTAATTTTAGTTAAAATTTATATTTATTAGGTATAATTGTTACTCCTTACATAATTTGCTGCTAAAAAATAATTTTCAAACTACGAGTGAATTATATAATTTAACTCATTAATTAATGTTCCATGAAAATAAAGAAAAAACTCAATTGGAGAAAAACTAATTACCTACTCAAGGCCGAATATCCAGGGGGGGAGGTTCAAAGCTTATGAGACGCCTAAGATGATAATCTTACATTTTAATCTTATAAGCTTAAAACTTGGCATGTTATGCACTTGTAAGATAGAGACAACAAATGTCAGTGTAACGTCCATTAAGCATTACCTACTAACCATCCTAAATAAAATTTTAGAGATTTATAATAAGTAACTATTACCTACCTAAATTACCCAATTGCATAGAAATAAAAAAGAATATAACCATAAATAAACTTAGATACAAATGTTTAAATAATTATATTTTCAAATTGTATGCAAAGAATTTAAATTATATATCTTATATAGGCAACTTAATATATATACAAAATATTTAATTATAAATAAATAATAATTAATCTTACCAAATGTATACTTTGAGGTCTTAAGAAGAGAAGCGCAGTAGTAGATATAGTAGAGTAAAATAATAGCACGTGATGAAATATTCTTTAGATAAGTTTATACCACGTTATTGCAGTATGAGATGCAATAAACTGATTGCGAGACTGATTGTTATTTTGTTAATTGTTGAGAAAACCTTTTTCACCTCGTTTTTCACACTGCAATCATCAAAAACATAATATTATGAAGTTTAAGTAAATAATATGGGCCAAGCAAGATCAGGTACAATATGAGTGGGCTATGCGGCCTGAAGAGTAGAGTCCTCCTTTAAAATGTACATTAATTGACATTATTTTTTAACATTCTTGTTCGCCGGTTAATTTTTAAATAAAATTCCATCTTTTAAGTTTCAAACAATATTTTAAATATTTTGTATATTTATGGTTTGTTATTTTCTATAATTTGTATTTAAATGACTAGGATAGACTGTTTTTAGAATCCAGCATAACTTTTTTTAAAAATTATTTTATTTGACTCTAATGACAAGTACCTACAATATAACTACAAATTGTCAGTAAATATTAAATAATAATTTGTTTATAAAAATATGAAAATAAGCTAAAATTATAGAATGTCAGGTCAAAATTTAAAGTAGACTTTTGCCTTTTTTCAAATTTAGACTCAATCTTATAAAATATACTTTTTATAAGTAGGTACCAATTTTTATCGTTGGAGTGTTCATAATACTTAGATACCTAAATGTATACGTATTTAAATCTAAGTTACAGTTATTGATTGATAAATAAGTATAAGAATTAAGAACACTATAGACATTTTTTGTTAATAACCAGTACAGAGCTATGATTAATGTCCTATCCAATGGAATTGACATCATCATAGACCTACTTAAAACCTAGGGTTGCAATACCTACGTCACGGTTTTGAATATAGGGTATGGTGTCTCTATAAAATGTTTCAGGATGGTCAATTGTTATGAAAATAAACTCCAGTAATTTATGTTAACATTTTGTTTTTTCATCAAACATCTGTAGTAGAAAACTGATTAGGTATTTGATTGACTGACATAATCTATTTTAAAACTATTTTCCTGGTTTTGTAACAATAATTATTGACAGATAGGTACATACATTCATAATTTTTCTTAACTCATCTACATTTCAACAATTTTAATTGTGAATTGATCATTTTTGTAGTACCTAACTCATTCATATTTGTGACGTTGAGTTAGTTTTTACATTACAAATGTTATTGTTAAGAGCTAAAAACAGAGACTAAACACTATTGTGGAAAAACGTCTGTTAGGTGGGTACCTTTATTAACAATACCGTAAGCACATATAAAATTAAACAGTCAGAACTTACCACTAAGTTCTAAAAATTGCACAAATAGGAAGCTTGTTACTAAGTCTGTTGGTTATGTTTTGTTCTTGAAAAAGAGCACGGTCGATAAATAGCGAAACGTCCAACGTCACAGATACGAGCGTCTGCCTTTTAACGCGGATGTAAACGTCGGGTTACATCGGCGACGTTTTACAGTGGCGGTGATCCGTCGATAACGAGACACGTACAACGGTGAACGAGAACTGCACCGATCACGAAATTAACGGCGTGAGAAACGAGGTGTGACTAGGGTTCTCGGCGGCCAGAACCGTTTTCAGATTCGCGTTAACATGTTCGCAATGGATAAGTTCGCGGCGTTTATCCACTGAGCGCGGCGCCGATGACGGGAAACACCGTCGCAAGATCTGATGTCGACGTTTCGACGTCGCGGAAGAGTCGATGGCAGATCTGCGGCTACGATACCCCGCGGCCCGCGCACTCCGTTTTCACGTAGTCCGCACGTTTGCCGGCGGACGACTTCGCCCGCGCCCCCGCTCGACCCCCACCACTACACACCGCAGGACGACTGTGCAGTGTGTTGAGCCGGCTTCCCTTTGTTTACAACGCGATAACGTCGCGCGGGCACCCACAACTTCACTCAAAACACGGACGGCCGGTGCACGACTGATAGACCGACAATCGGAGTTACGCGCCTTATAACCGGGTGCTCTCACACAATCTAAAATATTTGTTGTGTTCTATCGTACAATTTGAATAATATTGTTGATAGTCATTGCGATGGGCGCCCGTGTGCCCGCGCTGCTGACCGGTGCGAATGGGAACGACTGTCGTCGACCGACACGACAACCGGTCACCACGTTATCTATCCGTAGGCAGCTCGGACGTCGTGTCGTTGGCCTGCCGTTATCGTCTCAGGGTTATAACAACAACAATATTGTTGTTGTTCCTCGAATATTGCGTTATTCCCGCGAACATACATAACGTTATTACTAATTACGTTACCGCCGGGGTCATCGGTCTGATGCTTCCCGTGACGGATTCCGTCGACCAAACCGTTGTTGCGGTTGTCCGCCTCCTGTGAGCGGGGCTTACGACATTGATAACGTCAGTGGCGGCGAACGTTATCAACGCAAAGCAACAACCCACAAGCGATAGAACAATAATGACCATACATTTCCATAACTGCTTACTGTCACATTCGTAGCAAATCGTCATCATTATCATCATCATCATCATCATCATTATTATTATTTTAATTGGAGAATGCGTTGCGCGATATAGAATTAATAATTGTTCGTCGGTATTACACAACGCGCGCTCACACACACGCACACCCACGGCGACAACCAATTGGATCGACTTTCGTGGTTAGTTTGTGTAAACAGGTAAACTTATTATAATACTCCTCTTCGTCTCGTCCTCGACGATAATTATTGTTTACACGCACTTGTTATTGCACTGTTATTGTTTTCCCATATTGTAGACTCGGGCTCGTCGGTGGCCAAATTGTTTTGATAACCGTGTCCTCGCAGACCGCCGCCGCCGCACCCGCCTCGGCCACTGTTCGATCTCAGCGTGTGAGCGCCCCCTTTGTTTGGCGCGCTTGTATTTTTTCGCCGCCGACGCAAAAGAAGCCGGTGTGGGGCATAAAACTAAGAAGAATTTCGGTCATTTCGGTCCTTGTAATTTGTGGTCAGCTGAAAATTAATTACTTGAAGAGGACATAATTTAGGTAAGTGTTTTTTTTTTTACCCCCATGGCAAAGGCGTCAAACGCTAGTCAATAACAGAGTACTATACTCAAGACGATGACAGTACAAGTTTGATTGTGAATATTGTAAATTATATTCCTATGCTCTTTGTACTGGTATGTTCTAGTGCTGAACTACAAAATATCTTAAGTTCTGTACATTATGTAAAATCTAATTATATTGTGTATGTGCATGTGTTATTAGCTACTAAGCCATACCACCTCATTGGTGTCGACAGCAAATATCATGATTGAACCCATGATGTCTTAAGTTGGTGAGCAAGTGCAGTAACCTAAAGCTTTTTACTTAACACACAGTAGCAGTAGCATCTACGCACATCTTCTACATTACGATCACTACTCCTAGAATGAAGGTATTGTGTTTGTGTTTGATTATGTACATTATATTTTATGAACACATACATGTATGCATAAGCTAACAATACGAGAGGCGTTTGAAATTAATCTTAATTTTTTTTTTTTGATATTTTATTGCACAAAATTGTCAACAATTAATTATATTTTATACAACATAACTAGACACATGATTTAATATATAAAAAATAATTTGAACAATTTTATAAAAGCTCATTTGAATTATGTAATACAATTATAATACAATTTGCCTCTGCTGTTAATTTAGTTTATACGTATAATATGTATTTCATGATTTACCCCTTGATTAAAAAGAAGAATATGATGTGAAATTTTGATAACCAAATAAAATAATTTAGTTGTTTAATTGTTTTTAAAATCATAATACAAGTGACGCTGTTTGCCGTTAATGTTTGTGTCTTTAAATTAAATTGTTGTACCTAGGTTTTAGTTTTGTATGATTTTGTGGGTGAACCCGGCTCCTCAGAACTATCAGTGACTGCTGGTGAGACATTGTTGGTAACCCGACAAGATGTCGGTGAGGGCTGGTGGGAAGGAACAAGTCCATCTGGCCGTACAGGCTTGTTTCCAGCGGCTTATGTTGAGGTATATTCATCTAATATCTTAATTTGTATAATTGGACTATTTTTTTATTCTTACTTATATACATCAAATGTTAACAGGAAATTAAAACCAAAGCAGATGACAGAACAGATGAAAGCAAACCACCACCAGCTTTACCACCGCCACCATTACCACCATCAACAGATCCATGGGAAATTGACGATCAACAAAATGAATTTTATTCACAAGTTCCTGGCAGTCACAATCAGCAACAAAATGCATACCCACATCAACAGGCCAGTACTTTTACATACACAAAAAAAAAATTATAATAACAATACAATAAAATGTTGTTTATAAACTAATGAATATGTAGGCATACATTAATATTTTATACTCAGATTTCTTAAAATAATTAATCTTAGAATTTGGACTTAAATTACCGATATTACATGATTATCTGAAGTTGGGTATAAATCTTTTATGTTTTTGTGTTTTTGTTATTTGAATATTACCTAATTTACAGTTTGAAAAATTAATTATGCTTAGTTAAATAAGATTTTTTTAAATTTAATTAAAAGGAATAAAATATCATATACATATCTAATATTTAATAAATATAAAGGTCATTTTAGCTGATATACTTTATTTTAACTTAACTTTTTTTGTCTCGGGTGAAATCTTAATTACCTATGTTAATATATAATCAATTAAATATAATATGATCTATGTGATGTATTTAAATTTGTACATGCATTAATATTTTTTCTTGAAAACTGATAAAATGGCCATTGTCCAATTATCAAACATCTCTGGGATACCAATTTCAGTGGTAAATTATTTTGAAATTAATTGCGTTTACAGTCACCTGATGATTATTATGATGATGAATGGGACGATGATTCTGAATATGGTGGCAGCAGTACTGTGGCTTCATCTGCTGCTATACCTCCAACTATTCAGTATCCAGCTATAGGAACAAAGGCAACATCGATAAGAAAAACAACAGGTACTTAAACATTAATAATGTCAGCATAATTATTTTAATGAATTACATTTTTGATCATTGTAAGCTCCCACAATTTATCAAAAAAAAAAAATGTAAAAGAATAGTTTAGTATAATGTAATTTGGTATATTTTATATAGGCAAGACAGCTGGAACAACTGGTGGTAGCAGTTCTCGGTTTTCAAAGTTGGTAGGTGGTGGTGACGCTTCATATATAATGGGGGCCATTCAGCCGCCCATCCACTTACCTGATACAGAAAACATTACAATTGTTGTGCGTGGTGGTACTGGTGGTGGCCCTATGGCAGTAGATGTTGAATGGTGTCGAGACCCTGACGATGAACCGCAGGGATACCAGTGTGTTGTGGCATCTCCAAAGAAGGAATCAAAACTCAAAGGCCTGAAAACATTTATTGCATACCAAATAACTCCAACGGTATATTTATGTTCTGCTAAGTTTCTTATGCATCTTTTCTACTTGCATCTCTTATGCACTTGACAATATAATATATTATATAGTGTCAATAATGAGTAATCTGGTATAAAAAAAATTCCTTTGTGCTGGGTTGCATGAAAATTTAACTAATTGAGCCACTAAATCGTGTTTAAAGCACCATTTGCTCACCATTGATTCAATAAATGTTTAGTGATTGTTCACGGAACCCAGCAATTCTGCATTAAAAAATTATCTAGATTGATTTGACCAAATATCTACTGAAAAACTTGTCAAATATTTATCCTTCAATAGCTTTTAATTTTTAAGCACTTATTTTTAATTATTATTGATACTACTTTTAATGAGTTAAAATATATAGTATTTGTGTATTATGTACATACATTTTATTTCCACCTGACTTATATGTGTTTTAGTTCAACAATATTCAAGTATCTAGAAGGTACAAGCATTTTGACTGGTTACATGAACGGCTATTGGAAAAATACTGCTGTCTAGTGCCAATACCACCATTACCAGATAAACAAATTTCAGGTTAGAAGAATCATTGAGTAGACAGACACCTACTTGTGGATCTACTTTATGCATACATAATTTGCTATAGAAAATCATTTGTGAAAAATATTGATTTTCAAACCCAAAATTATATATGTCTGATACATTATTACTAATTACACTCAGGTCGGTATGAGGAACAATTTATCGAACGGCGTAAACAGCAATTACAAGCGTTTGTAGACGCAGTTTGCCGACATCCCGTGCTGTCCCGAGGTTGGGTATGGCGGCAGCACTTCATCACGTGTACAGACGAGAAACGCTGGAAGATAGGAAAGCGGAAGGCTGAATCACGAAACACAAGCGCTGAGACGCTCACTGGTGCCAATGTATTTTTTGTAATTAGGGTAGTGTCTGCAGATGGTAGTAGCGATCCCCCTCCACCTATCAACCCAGCAATATTGTATGTATGCTATAATGTAGTATTTAATTATTTTTTTAAATATTTTTATTCTTTAATTTTTGAAGAGACCGTGAAGTAGATGGATTTCAGAGATTTGTGGCTGGACTGGAGGGAGCTTTAAAAAATATGGCGCAAACAGTTGCAGAACAATCAAAACGCATGCAAACATGTTATAAACGTGATGCGCAACGGTTAGGCCAGTCCTTTTATATGCTGGGTCATGCATATAGTGGTAAGAAATAGTATATGATCAATAACCTCTGTTGATACCCTAATATTATGCTAACCTATAATTTTTTTCATAACAAATTTATATTGTAGGAGCATCATCTTCATCAATAGGAGACACTAGTGGTAATGGAAATGTGATAAGTCTAACTACCCGACAGCTGATGGCAGCACTAAAGAAAACCGGTGATGTGTACAATGAAATGGGTGGACGACTGATGGATGAGCTACCGGTTGTAGGATGGGACTCATTTGCTGACATGCTTCATGTGTACCGTGGTGTTGCAGGCGCGTTCCCTGATATACTAGCCGTGCACAAGGTAAATTGCAGACTTGTACTTGACTTGGTGTATTATAGGTTTATACTAAGTCTAGTGGTAACAAATTATACTGTATTTATAGAAATGTATGTAATTTTCCCATTATTACTGGTTGAACTACTATTTGTTGTCAACATTGTCATCTACATATACTTTAAAGTCTATGCAATTTTTGATGGTGTGCAATAATCATAGGAGTAACCTTATTTTGATTGTAATAGAGTGCGGTGCAGAAACGGAAAGAATGTGAACGACAGTACTCGGAAGGTATACCAATTGGTGGCAGTGGTGGTGATGGAGCAGGTGGATCTAGTGGTGGAGCATCCTCATCCGGCTCTGGTGGTGGTGGAGCTGTAGCTGTAGCAGACCCAGAACAACAGCGGCGACTGCTCCGTGAGATGCAACGTCGTACTGACGTAGTGTCATATGCTCTGTTAGCAGAGATAAATCAATTTCATCGAGATCACGTTCTTGGCCAAATGGCCGGCCACGTTCGCCAGCTTTTACGAAACCAGATAGAATATTACAGAAAAGTTAGTATCACATTTATAAGGATAATCATAATCTACCAAAACTTGAAATAAAAAAATTATATAAACAATGTATAATTGTTCTGTAAATGTTAGATATTTGTAATTTTGCAGAAAAAATCAAAATTCCATTATTGTTGTATATTGTTATGGTTATAGTTTTAATATAGCACTGCTTAAAATATAATAATAATGTTGTTTGAAATGTATAAATGATGAATGAAAATATTATTATATTATTTATAGTTAATTTAAAGACTTTTATATAACTCATGTTTTCATTATTAAGTTTTTTGCTAATTATTACAATTTTTTAACCTTTGATAATCATCATTAAAATATTATTATTGAGCTACTATGATACTTTCTGAAATATTAACAATATACAATTATTTTTTTTTTAGATTGCTGACAATTTAGAAAATGTGTTACACATGTACCCTGATAATGGCGATGAAGACCCTATAGGAGTTGGAGTAGACCATCATTATGAGCAACAACACTACAGCCAAGGATTAATTGATGATAATGCTTCTTATCAACATCAATATTATTCAAACCAATAGTAGTCTTAATAAATTAGAGGAATGGGTTGTATAAAACATGGTAAATAACTAGAATGCAATTGTTTCTAGAACTGCTTAATGCTTATGAGTAACACATACCCATATTATATTAGGTATTTTATGATTAATTTTTTTTTAATTATCTGTGGCTGTCAATATCGCACTATACCACCTAAAAAAAAACTATTATCATTCTTATTAAACATATCAATGATATTTTTTAGGGATTTCACACTATAACTACTACTAGTACTCTTACCGTTATCTTTAAATGAAACATTTTAGTCTGTTAATTGTTTTTAATAATACTTGATTATTGTTTTCTTTGTTATTCCAACAGTGATTTTTTTCAATTTATTACCGTGTATTAGTTTTATTACTATGCTTAATACTATTATACTACTATGCGTATGCCCATTGTTAATATGAATGTTACTAGGGGTCGGATTTATATTTTTTGTCAATGTGTAAGATATTGTTTTTAAATTTATGTAACTATAAAAGTTGCCAATTGGACATACTGAAATATCATAAAAATTGACAAATCGTGGCGTATTTAATGTTTCCTAAGAGTTTTTATAATATTAATGAAATGTTATGATATTTATATTAAGGGGGCTACAGTCTGTCAAGTTAAAGCAATTTGTGATGATATTAAAATGACTTATAAGTGTATGCAACGTAAAAGCACATGAGTGTTTGCGAGACTAACCTGATATCGTTTTTGGTCAATATTTCCTAGAAATTTTTTGAACTATAACAATAGACACTCGTAATACTGCCCGACAATTGTTCAATTAATTTAGGAATTCACATGCATTGAAAATGATATTATATTAGATAAACTTTTTTCAATTTAAAAACGTTGACAAGTTAGACCGAAAAATTGAAAAATTTGGATCCAACAGATTTTTATTATGAAAATTAAAATTAATTGGTCATTGTGTGTGTGTTAGTTAGGGGATGGCGAAGAAGATTTAATTTATTCCAATTCTTCGATAAAATATTGACAATTTAAAAAACATGAATTTTGGTACCTTAGTATTTAAGTACACCATTATTTTTGTTGTAACAATGTTAAATTGACTCTGCTATGTCTTAGAAAAATTGTTGAAGATTTTCAACCAGTTTTCGAAGTTGAAATCTGTCAATCCCTAAGTCTCACCACTTGTCTAGTTTTGGCCTGTTTTACGTGATTATTTGTACAGCCTCCTAAAATCTTTCAAAACTCAATTTAATCAGCTGAAATTAAAAAAATTTATTTTGAAGATCTGAAATGTTCTGCAACATATTTATATTGTATTCTTATCATCAAAATTGGTTGAAATATCCAAATTTTGTTTAAATACAATGACTAAAATAATATGTAATTTTTAACACTATAATTTTAATGTAAATTATATATTTCCATTGATAATTATTAATAAAATCTAACAAGTGATAATTTTGACTTCAAACTTAATATTATTGGGACCAATTTTTTTTGTAATTAATAAGCTTTCATTGTATGAATTTTTTTCCAATTTAAATCATGGTATTTGTGTTATTTATATAATTATTGATATTATAATTCTAAGAATATATTATATTATATTTATTATATTTTTATTTTATAATATATATAGGTATACATCTATGTAATTTATTTTTATTTACTTTACATGTGCCATTGATTGGGTTTTAATTATTACATATATTTATAATATTATGTAACTTTGTAACTTAAAGGGTAAATTAAATGCATGTTAACTGAATTTATGTTTTATATGTGGTACGAGTGTATTTTAAATTATTTACTTAAAATAAATATGTATCCTGTGGCTAGTCTGTTAAATATGTTATTATTATAAGTTATTACTAATTTTTTTTCTGTTCATCAACACCACCAATATTAGATTATTATCTTACCAACACTAATTTTGGGCGCAGTGTATGTACTCATAAATTACATATTTTTTTTAGCTTATAATTATAGATTGTATTGCATTTATAATAGATACCAAAATACAATTACCTGATACTTCTATTTTTTATACTATATACATGTATTTAATAATAATTTATATAATAACTATATCTATAATACTTGAATTAAAATATATTTGTATACTTATATGAAATTAAATCTTAATTCTTAATAGTACAATTTTGTTGTGGACAATTTATTAAGTTATTTCTTATATAATATACTCATCCTAAAGGTCTTAAGTTTTAAATAGTCTAATTGACTGTCATCAATCATCACCATAACAATAATGGCTATGCGGCTTAATGCACACACAGTAATTGTAATAAAATTGTATTTAATTTACATTTGCCCAATTTCAATAAAATCTATAAGTGATAGTGCAATATTTGGATCTTTAAAAACAAGCCGTTGTAATTTTTCAAGTTTGTAAAATTGTAATGACAATCAACACTATATTTCTGCAGCAACTGTTGCCATTATTTTTAAGTATGAATTGTAAAAACCTGTGATTACTTACTGATTGAATGCATTCACCGAAATCCTAAAGTGGGTTGTTTTATATATTTCATGAAAAATGAAAGTTTCCAATACAACACTGACGAATAATTCTTACTTTAGCCTTGTACAAATCACAAACACAATTGTGTGAAAACCCTGATGAAAAGATATATTATTGTCTTATTAATAGTGTAACAGTAGGCACTTAAATATATCTACTTAATAGTTGTGGGAATAACCCGTCCAGTCATCTTGGTCTGAAAACAACGTTTTGATCAAAATAACATAATTCCACATTACTACATTAATAAATCCAAAAAAAATCTATGTGGTTTTCAATGTTGTTCAAAATCATAACAGTTATCGGATGCAAAGATGAACTGAAACGGGTTATAACTTATAATGCATGATGATAAAATATTAAAATAATAGTCTTTACGCTCGTGTGGCTATTACTACGGTAGAATCGAACAGAAATACTGAATTATAATATGTTTGGTATATTATTATTATAGTCGTTTATAATATCATTGTAACAAGTGTGAGAGCACCGCCGGGCAGACGTTATCGCCGTTTCCGGCCGCCGGACTTAACACCACCTATTATGCCACTAATGCCTGGCCGCCGGCAGATCTTGCGTCTCCACCTCGACCCTCGCCTATGTCGATACCGCGGCAAACAGTCGTGTCGAGCGTGTCGTGTCCGTCTGTTGTAGTAGCGTGTGCGTGCGTACTGCGTGATCGCGTTTGCCGGGCGTTCAACGACCGCGGGTTCCGTCGAGTGGTTTTTACCTATTATACCGAGTGGTTAACGATAACGTGCAAATCTCCGTGCTCTACGATCGATATCGCTCAATTCGCGGGTTCTCCGAGATCAAGAATCCTGAATCGTCCGCTAACGACCGGAGTTGGTATACACGGTCTCTGGTATACCTGTGCGCTATACGCGCCCGGGT
Source organism: Myzus persicae (assembly GCF_001856785.1). Classification (NCBI taxonomy): domain Eukaryota; kingdom Metazoa; phylum Arthropoda; class Insecta; order Hemiptera; family Aphididae; genus Myzus; species Myzus persicae. The sequence continues at coordinate 144,766 of NW_019101610.1, forward strand.
CTCAACCGGTGAGTAAAACGTGGTTACAAAATATTATATTATAGTATAATGGCCGTATTGAAATATTGACGCACGACGAAATAGAAAAATAATATTTTCTTTGTCATGATATCACGGCGGGCGTTCGAGCAATTTAGCGACAGGCGACTGTCATATTATTAGTGGTTGCTACGATTCAAACAAACGCTGATCTGAGTGAGGCGTGGATCGTGTGAGTACAACACTCGACAGGCGGCATTTTTAATTGATATTGTAATGACCGATCGAGGTAAATCGGAGCTTTTGCGATGTCGCTGTCATCGCAATTTTAGACATTTTATAGTTCAATATGTACCAAGATATTGGGTAGGTGCTTTTTGCGTATCAGTGGGTGGGCCAACGGCCGACAGTCAATACCTAATGGCCCAATGGCGTCATTAACTACTCAATTTCCAAGTATTATAAGTAATTACAACCGAACCTATACGACAGTCAATCAGAATCAAGTTTATCGTGTTTCTATACATTTATTTTTTCAGATATTCTGTGGTATGCCCTTGAAAAAATGATAAAATAGTGAGGCTCCGGAGGCAGGGGCACTAACACGTATCAAAATATGTATTGTAAAAATAGAACAAATCGTAATTAATATATTTTATAGCTTAATAATAAATTAATAACACATATAAAAATAATTATTTGGTGCGAGGCACAATGTGTCAATAATCAATATCTTAAATACGCTGTTATTGCTACTATTATAATATTATTATGAACAGGATCTCGTTCCCGAATTAATTTAATTTACGCATATAAATAACTAAAAAGTTAAAATAAGTATAAATAAGTAAGGATAAAAATGTTTTGATTTATTATTAACTTGAGACAAATCATTACGACGACATATTACATTGGACTAATTGTCTGTAAAAAAAAAATTCTAAGTAAACAATCGATTTTATTCATGAACTATTATCAGTAAATATAATTATTATTTAGTTATACAGCTAATTTTGCTAAATACAAATCGATTATGTAGACAATATTACAATAACAATATTATAATTGTTTGTAAAATGATATCGTTGTTTAATTCATAGAAAAATGTAAAACAATGTGGTATTTATTATGAACAAATATGGCTCAATTAATAGAGGAATTTAATCATAGTTCATATCGTTAGGAACGCAGTTCGAAGAATTATCTACTAAAATGACGTAAACCAAATCGCTTGAAATGAAGTCTTACCTTATCATATGTATAAAAAAAAACATTAATGACTGACGTATCATTATAATGATCTTTAATCTCCTCCACTTCAAAATTCCGAAAGGATAATATGAAAAATTCATATAATCATATCTTATATTGTACAATATAGTTGTACTTATACGATCATAGTGACTTATAGTAATAAATAACTCAAAAAATTGACAATTTATACATGACTCCTGTTTTTAACGTCAAACTCCGAAATTCTTTATTCGATCTTTTGTGTAAAACCGGTTGTTGATAGTTCATCAAACGGATGGACGCCAAGTCTCTAATGCGATCGTAGCCTTAGCTAACAAAATACCTATTAACGCATGCACAGTGCACACTGCTGACCTATGCACGTAATATAAATACTAAAAAACTTAGGTCTTCGCTCTTATACAGAACACGTAGGTACCTATACAACACCCAAAACATACAACGATAATTAATATTGTATTATACGAAAGTAGAATCTACATGACGTAAGACGTTTTCCCCATAGGTAGTATAGTTCAATGGTTGTCGTTGAAAAGTCTAGGATGAACGCCTACGCCAACGAATGCGCCGATTCAATCTCAGCTAATAAAATTCTATATTTTTTTTATTTTTAATACTATATTAATTTATTCTGTAATTCAGATTCCTTTAACGATTGCTTAAGTTGCCGTCGTCGTCATCGTCGTTGATAACGGGTCGGCGCCGTGATAACAGGGGCACACCGCCTCCAAACAACCCCACCACTACCCGTTATTGCTCTCGAACAACAACGTCGACGGAGCTAATCTGTTTATTCTGTTGATGTTCCCGAGTCGGACGACGTTCAGGGTTTTTTACATATTTTTATTGTGTTTTCGTTACCGCGTACGCGTTCACTCCGATGTCTCTGTAAACGTCACGAGGACGGAGAGGTGGACGAGCGTGTCCATTAGCGAGACCGTGTTGCGCGTTCTACACGGTCGTCTAGTGTTGTCTGCGAGGAGACGAAAAGATATCGACGACCGTGGATTTTGTCCAGTGGGATAAGTCTGTAACGAGGACGACAAATCAGCCAAACTGTGTATGACCCTAGTTGTTGTCTGCCATGTGTGAAAACGCTATTCACCCCGTAAGTAGAACACTTTCTGCTGACTATTTATTTTTTCCTTACACTTATGCGTCAGTTTGACTCTGTCATACGAAATACATCTAATCTGCGAAACATCATATCTGATCAAATAATGTTTCTATATAGTACATATTATACTGTTACCTTCCATTTGCATGTACATAGCAGTAACTAGCGTGTACGTATTATAATTTGGTATCATCGCAACTGTGATATGATGGTCATTGGTTAAATAGTTGAGATGCTTGTAAAACCACTTGGATAATTAGTACCTACATTATAACAATTATCAAGTTGAAATGCAATCATTTTTTTTTAAATTTGATTAAGGAAGACGCTGAAACTGCATGTGTTGCCTCCGTCTTACAAACGAACAACATGGAAAATTTACCTTGAGTAGAACTAAATTCCTGTTAGTCTTAACATAGGCGTTACTTGGACTCTATTCACGTGGGAGCAAAAATAATTTTTGTGAATCTACATATTTTCATAATCTTATTTAAATTCAATATTTATTGTAAAATTGTTTTATCATTTTTACAACCATTTTTCATTCAACTCATTTTATACAAACATTATTTTACGTGTACCTACCTACCTACTATGAGTTTTATACCAAACAATAGTAAAATTAGCCTGCAATTAACTAATACTTAATAGTATAGTTCAGTTAGTGGGGGCAATGCACCCACCAATTTCTGGTCGGACGGCAGTTGCTCCATTGCCCCCCCCTCCCACAAGTTACCCCTACGAGTTTTAATATTAAAGTGATAGACTTATGGTCAATCTTAAAAGTATGTATCTAGTATTCTATAAAATAGTTCTCTTATTGGTTTTTTATGGTATTTCAAGTTATGAGCATTTTTAAGATTAACGGAAAAAGTAGCCATGGGAAAAAAAGGCCCACAAAAATAAAAGTCTATGTGAATGCTATACATTTGAATTATTTTATATTTTTAAAATATTTTGTTGATCATACTCGAAAAACACTAATGGAGTACTAAGTATTTTTGAGTACTGAAATATCCATTTGTCAATATTACCCTGCTATTGATAAATATTTTGGCTAGTTTGAGCAAAGCACAGTTTATTTTATTTATATTGATGAGTACCAAATAACTTAAATTAAATTAAATGTAAAGATGCTTATCAACAGTTGGGTAATGAATATGAAATTTATTGATAGGTGGTCTATTGGTATGTATCTGTTCTCTTTGGATCCAAACCATTTACATAAGGTTAAACTTGAACAATGAAAAAGAAACAAATACAATGTAATGTTCTTATAATTCTGCATAATTTCAATTTAAATCAATTAAATAGAGAGTTACAATTATAATATTACGGAATACTTTTTTTTTTACTTTGGTACGAAGACTGGAGGAGAGAAACTGCTGTTAGCATTGCTTCTCCTTCGGCCCTCGTCGTTTATTGTTGGAAATAAACAAACACGTTATATACAACAATAGCATCTGTTGGACATGCCCTCTCGACCTGCAGACTTTTTTTAGCGTGTTAATGTGTCTGATAGGGATCCAAGCTTGAAGGGCTTACTAAAATGTTATACTTGATTTGACTAGAAAGATGAATGGGTCAGTTATCATTGTACATGTGTACTTGTGATTATATTTTTCAAACTTATATTTATTACACTTAATTATTTAAATTTATTACATTTATACCTCGACTTATACCAAAAAACAATTAACAAATCAACAATCAAAGTAAATTTAACATATTAACTATACATTTTTTCATATTTAAATTTTTGGCATGGGCTTTTTTTCTTTGGTGAATTTTTTCTTATGGTCTTTTTTTCTATGTTTCCATTCTATATACCTACTTATTTTAATATTTTACATACGCATAGTTCTCTTAATAATTAAAATATTGTTAAAATAAAAGGGAAAACACTGATAATTTTCATACCTTCAGATTTAATAATAGGTGAGATAATAAGTAAATTGAGAGGTAAATTCACTGTTATCAAAACTTTCAATATTTAAGCTAAGAGCATAAAATTGGATCTATTGAATGCAAATTTGCTCTGTTGTATGTTTGAAAGACGGATATAACATGGGTATGTTTTATCCTTTTAATTTGGGAGTTAAGTGATTATAATATACATATTTTTATTGTGAATTTTGTTTAATGCACATTAATTATTTTATAAGATGAATGAAATCAAACTGACATCTGGCTCTTATGTGCTTAAATATTAAAAATTTGATATAAACATGGTAGCTTGAAAGTAAAATCTCGTTAAAAGACACCGTACAAGAATTGTATAACAAACTTTTTGGTCTCTTAAAATAGTATGAGATTTAGAACCTCTATAGGTAGCTATCTATTTATATTCTATAAACTGAATCTGTCAAACATGAAGTTGGATGGGCAATTTTCAATCAACACATTGGCGGTCAGTCGTAAATACTATTTTGTTCCAAAGGCATGCTTTAAAGTGGCAGTATATGAACCTATAGTTAAATGCAAATAGTTATCTAAAATAATTTGCTTTAAATTGACAGTGCCTGAATGTGCGTTTTGCATGGGCAATACATATTCCTCTTTCATAAAAAAACCATTGGAATTATTACTGCTATTACAGTAATTCCACATTTTAGAGGGCTTTTAGAGTACTGCTTTAGCGGTAATATTTTAAACTGTCAATATAGATAAAAATAGACAGTTAGTTACTGCAATAGCAGTAAAATTGACCGACTGTCAAGACTGTTATAAATTATTATAAATTAGTTTAGATACCTATAGGTACAACCTAGAATGAACCTTATAACTTAATACCTTATAACCTTATAAATAACTTATCAAATCTTTCAAGCATGATAAACATGAAAATAGTATTTTAGATTTTACTTGTACCAGAAAATAAGATTTGTATTAGGTTTAAGAATAGGCCTATTATAAGTACCTATATTTAGTGTTGGGAAGGTATCAAACGTTATCGCCATTATTTATATTTAGGTAGGTAATAGTAAAATTAGTAAAATATACCTGTTTTGCGATTTACAATAATTCTTTATGAAAATTATCAAATAAAAACAAAAATTTGCATAAAATAGATTTTATTTTTATCTTGTATTAAAAGATTGTATTGAGTATTTTGTTTTAAGTTTTTTATTTTTTTGTTCTTGTACTGAGTCTAAATTTAGTGGGTATATTTTACTAGTTAATTTATTACTTATTTTAAGTAGGTATTATTTCTAATTATAGAAATATGTCAAATGTTTCATGTTGTGTGTTTTGAAAATATGCTTTTTGTAGACTAAATAAAACCGGCATCAGCTTTATTTATCATGTTATGGTTATTTCCATGGCTAATTCTAAATTAATTTTTTTAATAAATCCCTTAAATTTAAGCTGCTTATAAATTAGATTCCTATCGGTAGCCCTGGGAGTAGATGGTAATCATGATAAAATTATTGACAATATTTTTATAAGTATAAGTACTATCTTACAACCAACGTAATAACTGTCCAATACCCACAGAACTTTATATATATAGTAGGTATATATTAAACATTTAATAACTGTGTTTAGATAAAACTTAAATTGTTAAATATATTATTTGATTAATTTTACCCATAGTTTTTGAATAGTAGGTAAACCAGTAAAAATAAACTCTGATTTTTATGTTTATATAAATCTTGACAAGTATCTATAAATCAATGAGAAATTGTAATTCCTCTTGTTAAGCAATAAGTTGACTAAAACTCTTTAAAATTATGTTTATTAAAATAAATTAAGCTTGGTAACTTGGTAAAATATAAAATTATAAAATACATGAGTACTTAATAGCCAATATGTTCTTACATTCAATGATAATCAATTTTTCACTAGCTATAAATTAAATTTATTCTTAATAAATACATTATAGTTCAGAATATACATCGATAAGTATTTAGGTAATAACTAATAATTGTAATTAACATACAAAAATGTAGGTACTTTTTTAAAGATAATTTACAAAATGTGGAAGTGAGATCTTGCATACAGCACTTTACAGCACAATGGCAATGTAAAAATATTTAAAATAACTCAATTATTGATTGCTATGATTAAAGCTGGATTCTTTAGTTTCTTTTCAACTTTGTTTATAAAATTTCTAAAGGAATTTGATTATTTCTTTATTATGAGAAATGAACCACTTATTGTTTCGTCTACCTAATATATATTTTTTCAATGTGTGATATGTTCTATTTATATAAATTCTATCTTTATTGTAGTGAAACTTCTTTAGGCATGTTAGCATAAGCTGGATTTATGAGCTGACCCGTTGTTACCAAAAAGCATTGCGGTCGTGGCTTACTCATTGTCTATGGTAATACAGTGTCAATAACGTAGTATATAATAATATCTCTGAATTCCTCCAAGTAATTTTTTTGACTTCTATGCTATACACAGTTTTAATAATATTGTGCAAGATCATGCTCATCTCTCTATCTCGCTTTCTATAAATGATGTTCCAATAAGTTCTACTGGTATAATTCCCGAAGTGACAATGGTGCAGATTTTGTAACACTGTCTTTTAATGTGACATTTTGTGTTCTATTTTAATTTATAAATTAACTACCTATTAATTTACACAATTAGTTGCTGCAGTCTATTATGCTCACTTTTAACTGCTATTAATTGTACAATGTATTGAATACAATTTTTAATTTAGAACATTAGATTTGAGACTTTTGATAGATGTGAATATTAATATAGTATTCATATTCATAATATCACCTTTCATTAATAAGAACAATGAATAATAAATCAAAATATGAAAATGGAAGTAATCAATATTTCTTAAAAGATCTGTTTCTACTAAAACTTTATGACTATAATATTCCATTGTTGGACCTAACTTTGAAATTATACCAGTTGGTCTGCTTCTTTTGGATGTTTACACATTTAACATTTATTAAATAATTTGTTAGTTATTAGTGATTAACATTAATAGGATCATAGTTGTCGATGTAGTACGAATATGCCTATTTTATGAATTAATTTAAAACCAAATTTCTGTGGCATAAAAATTCTTTGTTTAGTTTTGAGATGTCTGAATCTAATATTATCTCTTTTACAATTTTCTTTGAATTTTAGTTTAATTTTAATTTGTATGTTGGTCCTTTAGCATCACTTTTTATGTGACTTTGTTCAAAACATTTATCATGGCTTCTTTGTGTTCAGTGCCGCAATTACAATTTTGGAAGCCCTTTTAGTTTTTATCGTAGCATTGGCGGAAATAGGAGGGGGGCTTAGCCACCAAATATACCATTAGCCTCCCCACCCAAAAAAAAAATTAACTTATTTTAATTGTGTGTAAACCAAGCCCTTAGCTCACACTGATGTATAAAATGTTAGCCCGCCTCCCCTGAAATTAAACTGTAAACATAAACAGTGGCAAACAGGATACAAGCATTATGAGAGTTCACGTATCCAATAAAAGTGTCCTACCCCCTTGTCATTTTTCTTTGGTAATTGCAACTTATGTAATAAAAAAATGTCTAACTACCTAGTAAATACACTTGACTTTAACAATTATAGCATAATAACTATAACATTCAAATAATACATCATTATAAATTATAATATTAGATCTTAAATATTTGATTAAAAATATATTAAATACTAATAACAAAATAAATCCACTTATTATAGCTACATTTATTACATTAATAAGTGGCATACAGATATATATAAAATTAAATTAAGAAATTATGTTTTCTTGCTTTTTTATTGGCAAAATCATCAATTAATTTACTAACAGCTAATTCTTTTGTACAATTTCTTTCAATATTTAAGATACTGATGTTTGTTAGACGATCCTGTGATATTGAATTTCTTAAATAGTTCTTAATAATTTTTAACTTTGAAAATGAACGCTCATCAGTGGCCACAGTAACCGGTAATGTTATGAAAATGATACATGCAGACAGTATATCATAATAAGTAGAAGCTATATCATTGTCCAAAATACACTGCAATAGTTCTTTAATATCATGTTTTGTTTTTAGAGTATCCTCAAACATATTTTTTATGCATAATATTTGGCTTGTTATGTCACTACTTATGTCATCTTTGTAAAATAATTGAAAATCATATGATGCTTTAATAATATTGTTTTCAGCAAACATTACAATGTTTTGAGGTAGCAAAAAGTTAAACCTATTGGTTACTTCATATAAACTGTTGAATCTTTCTCTAAGTTGAACAATTGCGGTATCAATTATAGGTAAAAAAACTAATACCCTAAAGTTTTCACTAGTAATGTCAAGTCTTCTATCACCATCAACATCGTCAAAAAATTGTTTTGAATAAATACGACGTCGGACAGTAGATTGAATTGGTATGCCCCATCATTTACATACAATATTTGATGAATTAACAAATTCTTCATATTTGTCTCTTAAATTTGTAATACTAGATGTAGCCTCTTTTAAATAATTACATGCATTATGAAGATGAATATCGGAGGATTGTAATTTTTTAGATACTAGATTAAAACTTCTCAATATATATTCCCAAATAGTTAATAATAAAATAAATTCATAAGATTCAATTTTTTTCTTCAATGAGCTTGCTTTTAATTTTTCATCAGTTTTGAGACTTGTTAAAGATAAATTGGATAGTGACTTTAATACATCTATGAACCTAGTTTTCAGAGCATACACAGCTTTGTGCTTAGCCTCCCATCTGGTAGTACATACCTTCTTTAAAACAATTTTAGCAACAGAATCCCCTAGAGCTAATGATGCCCATCTAGGTGCTGATCTAGGTGCTGATTTACTATAAAATAAGAATATATCTTGTAGAGTATAAAAAATGTTGACACTTTTGGTGTACTTTTAGCCAAATCACATAAAACTAAATTTAAGTTATGTGCATTGCAGTAAACATAGGATGCACTAGGAATTATATCACTGATTCTTTTTTGTACACCTGAACACCTGAATAGCTACCACTTATGATGGCTGCGCCATCATAGCCTTGTCCTCGACATTTGCTCAATTCTAAATTAAACATATTTAGTATATATTTAATTAAATTTTACATGAGCTTCTGCTCCTTGGTGGTTCAATGTGAAAAATCCTAAAAATGATTCTTTTATTTCAAACATACAGTCAGCATAGTTCACTACTGCATAACGCAGTATGAAACTAACCTGATCCATTTTTGAAATGTCCTGAGTGAAATCCATAATAATTGTGTAACATTGACTAGATCAAATTTCGTCACATATAATATTTCTCATGCTTGTTGCTAATAAATCAATGATTTTATTTTGCACCTTCCAACTCAAGTACTTAACTCGAGTTTCTTCGTCACTCAAAAGTTTGTTTAAAACTGGATCAAAATCAGCCACTAATCTGACCATATGCAAAAAGTTCCCTTCATCCTCTCTATTAGTACCTGATTTTCCCTCGTTACCACGAAGAGCAGTATTTCCCGATGTCTAAAATAATATAATCTTAATAATTCGGGTAAGAACATCTCTCCAATATTTTGCTTCTAATGAAATGTGTTCTTCGAGTTGTTTATCAATGGTCTGATTTTTTACCCAAAGAATTTGGACTTTGACAGCATAAATGTGTTGAATAGATATTTCATGTGCTTTAATTTTCTGTGACAAATGCTGCCAATCATTCAAGCCATTTATCCAATTTAAATTAAATTTAGGATAGTTTCTGTCTGCAAATAGCCAACAAGTTTCACAATAAACTCTGTTCATATCAACTGAATAGCACAACCATGATCTGGGTATTTTAATAGTTGGGCTCATAACAAAATAATATTGCGTAGAAAATGTGCATTGTTTGACATTAATGTCATCTAAATTAGTAACTGTATTTTCTGGAAATTTTATGTTCGGTTTGCATGGTCCAAATAATATAATTTTTCTTTTTAAATGTGCATTATTTATTGTTTCTGGAAACTTACCACGGTCTGTTGGAAATGCAGCATTTAAATCTAAGTCTATGTCTGAAAAAAATGATATGCTAATATGAACACCAAACTCTACAAAATAATTTTTTTGATCAAGTCAAATCAATGACTACACAATGATTTACTAGTTTACCTACTACACATTCATACGATTACTATTGTTATTTGATAGATAATATTAAATTTATGGATTATTTTATAGTATTATAGTAATATGTGTATACTATATAGATTATAGGTACTAAAATAGTAAATACCTACCTGAGCTATTAGTTTCAACATTTCATTATAATTCAATACAAAATTATTTTCATTGACATCATTATTGAATTTAACTTCATCAACATCAACCCTTTGTATGTCACTTTCTTTGGGATTAGCATGTCTATGTAAGCATACATATAGTAAGTTAAGCTATATGACTAAATTATAAACATATAATAATAATAATTATAAATGGCTATCAACTTATTAATATCAAAAGCTTAAAGCTCCCACAAATGTTGTGGACAATTTTACTAGTTACTGCATTTTATAAAAATGTACTTAAAAATATTTAATATTAACCTTTGTCGTGAGCTTGGTCAATGTTATTTATGTCATTGCCAGCATTATTGATCTTTATTTCATCTACATCAATCCTTTGCACGTGACTTTCAATAGGATTAGTAACGTCGTCAATATCTATGTAAGCATACATAATATAGTAAGTTAATTTTATGAACTTATAAACATCAAAAGCTCCTACAAATCTAATACCACTAAATGTAAATTTTTTAGGAAACAAGGAATACATTTTTATATTAATAATGCCATTGTAATAATAAATCATGAATTCATACAATTTTGTAAAATTAAAGCTTATAGAATAAGATATGGAAATTCCACATATTTCAACAGGATAATATTAGAAATAATTTAATATACTCAAACCAATTTAATCTCAACATATTCTTGAAAACAACAAACCATAATTATAACAATTCTGAATATTTTTAAGTAGATACTTAATACTTTGACTAATAGAAAAGATAAAGTTGGTCATCTTTTTCAACTACCTACCTAGTTAAAGTTAAGTTACTTTTATATAAAAACTAACAAATAACTAGGTATGTAAGATTTTAATGAGTTATCTTATATTATTTTACATATTTATATATTTAATAATTAATTCAACTAGGCAGTTAATTTACAAAGTTAGTATGAATTACAACATTTAAAAACAACTAGTAAGTGGCCCCTGGCCAGCTTTGAAAAAATATGATTTTGTGAATAGGTTTGGGAACACATTTTTATAACTACACTTACCTACTCTTGAATTAAATAAATATCTGTTCAATGACCCATGATATTTTTTAATTTCATTTGTTTGTTCTCTTTTTCGACGCCTTTTTGATGCACCACTTTCAAACGTTCTTTATGACATTAAAAAAAAAAAAAAAAAACCAAGAAAATTTACAAATAAGTAATAACGCCTCAGCGCCTGGATAATAATAATATGAATAATTAAAGTATTCGACTAATACGAGTAATACATCGTGCTGTAATCCAATATTGACAACTGTACTGAACGGTGGGCTAAATTCTAAATATATCGATAAATGATGCGTCAGCCACGGAGTGAAGTATCAATGTATAATACTATTATTATTCTTTACCATACAATAACAATATTGATAACTGTGCCGTTCTGTTATTAAATCGTATTAAAATAAATTTATACCGGACTGTTAATAGCCATATGACTATTTATAGAAATAAATAATAAATACATATGTATTTAACTATTGTTGATCCAATGAAATGGTGTTTATATATTTATATACACAAAACAACAAAATTCAAAATGATTGAAATCTTATATGTGATTCAGGGGCGGACTGGGGCAACATTTTGGCCCGGGAAATCTACATTTTGACCCAGCCCTTGCCATTTCTCGTCATCACAAAAATGTAAAAACTTAAATATACCAACGTTTTATTCAATGAGGAATGCAGCCTCTACACATTTTCAATTTTCCCAGAAAACAACTTAAGATTTTTTTTTTCATTAATTGTTTATGGCATCAACTAAGAGGTTATTAGCCAGGGGTTTTTGGGACTGTTGGGTTCGGAACTCGTGTGAAACTTAAGATTTGTTAAACTAAACTTACCAAATAGTTTCAATATGTAATTTTAATTTTGTTTAATATTAATGAAGTACTTCACAAATAAATAATATATTGGTAAAAGTCATTCAATCATAACATAATACTATTTAATACCTTATGTAAAAATATAAAATATTATGACACTTATATTGTAGTATATTAACTTTTATTAGTTATAACTAGAGTTAGGATGTTGATGACTTTTGCATTTTTTTTCCTTTTATTCTATACAATGCTATCCTAGCTAAAAATTTGTTTCATGCTCCCTTGATGCAGAATATTCTAATTTTATTTTGCATTTTTTTGCATTTTTTGCATTTTCAGCTATAGATGCATTTTTTTTGTTTTTTAACGTCATTTTTCAACATTTTTAAGTCATTTTTTCATCTTTTAAAGCATTTTTTACAAATTATAGATTTTAGGGCAAATGTTACAGCCAAGTTTGGAAACAAATTTAATTTATTTAAAATCTAACTTTGGATTTGGACTATTAGTAAAAAATAATTTTAATATTATTATTGTAGGGTTTTTGTTGTGATTACATTTATCGCGTTCCGATAAGATTTACTCTTTGAGTGTTATATATTGAATTATTTAAATGCTTAATATATTTATAATTCATATTTTAAATTACTATTACACCCATTATTATACCCATATCTCTAATAAAAATTATTATTTATAAATACATTTTTTCATTTACTTAATTAGTATTTTAGATAATTTTTAAGGTCATTCAAAAATTTTCAGAGCATTTTTGCACTTTTTTTTAGGGTATTTTTGCATTTTTTTTTAGGGCATTTTTGTGTGTTTTTTAGGTCATCAACATCCTAACTCTAGTCATAACTAGATTTAACTCATTTTTCCTTTGGAAATAAATTATATTCATAAATTGCATACCTATTATTTAAAAAAAATACTAGGGAAAAATAATAATTTTAGGTAATAGATAGGTATTTACATTTGAAATGCTTATTTGCGGTTGATTGCAAAGATTTTCTTGCATTACTAAAATAATATATTATTCAAATTATTGATCATACGCAAACTCCTGATGGAGTATCAGCCGAACCAAAACCTAAAATCTATTTTTAAACACCAAATGTAAACAATTTTTAAACACGCGCGTAATGATATTATGAAAATATAAAATATTCATCATTTGAATTTATACCTATTCGCTATTTTATTTTAAGTAATAAGTAATGTAATAATAACAAATTATTTTTGAACAGCAGCCCAGCGGGAAAGTTCCCGGTTTCTCGCCGGCCCAGTCCGCCCCTGATGTGATTTTACAATTGTTTTATAGTATTATGGAAATGGTAAAATCCGAGGCCCCCCATACATACATTGTAAGGCCCATCAGGCGATGCCTTGCACCACCTGCACCGGCGGTAGCTGCGGCACTGTTTGTGTTCAACATTTTTTAGTATCTCAGGGTCTAGGGGTGTTATTTACATTTTTCATGGGATGCAAAACCATTAACAAAGTTGAACATACCAATTTCCAGTTTGCTTGCAGTTTCCATTTCTCTAGGAAGTGTTATTTGCTGAGTAGTTAGTAGTTTGTTGGCTTCAATGAAATTTGTTTTGATAATGTAGTTGCCCATCAACCAAAATACTTAAATCAGTTACATTTTAAACTTGTATCTTTTATTTTAGTTACTTTTTTAGGAGTACCTTGTAATTAAGCTTTTAATTAATAGATACTAGATACCTAGGTATATATACCTAATATAAATTTTTTTATATATAAATTTAACAATCTTTGTATATCAATTCACATTTGTCCTATATTTTGCTCAATATATATATTATGCTTAATTTGGGAATATTTTACATTACTTAAACTTTAACCCTTTATATGACTGTACAACGTTCCAACATTGGTGTACAATTTATTTATATAAATTAACAGGACGGGCCCTTATGGCATAATAAAACACAATAGTTATTGTAAATATTAAATACATAATATTGTATATAATATATTATGATATAATATTTTTCATCTACACTCGAGTGGTTTGATGAGCAAATATCTCACTTTATGAATACTAATGAGTGATGACATTGCATGTTGATAAATTATGTAAAGAAGTACAAAAGTATATTTGGGAACAAATAATACTTAAACAGGGGGTTATAAAAGTAGTAACAATGTGAGCTTCTAACTTACCATAATACCAATGGCGGGTTGAGATAAGATATGTTAGACTAGCGTTTCCCAAAGTGTGTTCCGCGGAACCTTAGGGTTCCGTGGGACAATGTCAAGGGTTCCGTTAGATGTATGAGATTATTAAGAAAATTATGTTTATTTAATGTTTGTTGTTTAAAAAATTTTTGATTGAAAATTTTTTTTAAACTCAGTTTAATAATGAAAAGTCATTAACAGTATCATTAAAATATTATTTGGACTTGAGAGTTTAAGGAATTGATTTTCCTTTTTTAATTTACAAAAATTGTAGTTGAGTTGGATTAGACATTAGGGTTCCGCGAAACACAAACAATTTTTTAAGGGTGCCGTGGTCGTAAAAGTTTGGGAACCGCTGTGTTAGACATTCACTGTATGTTCATACTACCTATACATTATGTTCAAGCGATATTGGTGATTGCGGTTACTAGAGTCCGCGTCAAATGTACTGTGACTCCGCCTTCAGTTTCCATTATGCAATCAAAAGATTATATGTTAGGTAACGTTCACACCACGATTTAAGATATACAGGTTAACTATCACCAGCCAAAAGAGTGGTCCAAAAAAGTTATGGTCGACTAATTTATTTATGCATAGTTATTATTTCTTTTTATACTATCAAGTTCTATGAAAGGTGGTATGTGAAAACTTATTTACATAGTACTTTTATCTTATTTGGTAGTTAAATACAAATATTTTTCATTGTTGAATGTAAATATTTTTTTTAACAGACTATTATTTTAATAGAAAATATTATTGTAACTCAGCCTCTTGAAACCTGTGTCAAAATATTTCAAATAAATTCATTTTAGTACATTGTTTCTCAATTTATTTTAACCTATAATTGATACAGCCACCAGACAGTATTTCCAAAACAAATTAAACAAAAAAAATTAAAAGATTGAATTTATTAAATAAATAATACAACTTAACTTCTAAATAAAACAAAAAGACATGCATGTATATTTAAGTTAAATAAATTGAGCTAAAAACTTTCAAGTTTCTCTTAAATGGAGATCAATTTTGTTATTTGATTCTGATTTTCTTGAACAGTGAAGTGAAGTGGAGCATTCCCATTACAATGTAATTAGTCAATATAGATGTGACAATTTCATTATATGTTCAAAGCAGGGAAATGTAAAAGAAAAATTTAAGGTTTCTTCAACTAGCTATAGTATCAAAAATATTTTTTTGATTGCAGTATTAAGCAAAACATCCTTCTACTATGTATAGAAATTTAAACAAGCGCATATTATGGGTCAATCCTCCTTTTGATTTGAAGTTAGTTAACTCAGCTTCCCACAAATCAGCTAATTGATCATTATTCATTAGTCTTAAATGCGCTAAACCAAATTTTACAGGATGTATTTTTAGCAATCTTCTTTGATACATATACAGTAGTATAGTAAACTATACAACCTAATGCAGATGTATTGTTTTAGTTGTGATCTGCAAATATTTCATGTGTTTCTCATGAAACTTGATTAACAAGCATGTCAACTTTAGATCTTTAACAAATTAACTTTTGTTGTCGAAGTGTTGATTCACAGTCAAATATTTCTTTCAAAATTAATAAAATAATTTATAATAATGGCAAAAATTATTTCTATTGATTTTATTTTTTTTGAATCAGTTGGTGTACGAATCAATTTACTCCTTTTGTAGGAGGTAGACCTTTTTGACCCTAACTCAACCTGGAAAAAATAAACATGAAATTTTTTCGTCATTCAATTTTGGATATTTTAAATTAATCTGAAAAATTAGTAAATAAATATTATTGATTGGTACTAATGATAATTAGTACTCCACTTTAATGATAATTATATTACTAACACAATATAAAACTTACAGAATTCATAAAACCACAAGTTTATTTTTCTATAATATTTTAATGACTTAATTACTGTTAACTAAAATTATTATTATTTTTTTTTTATTCTTCGTTAAGTATCAACAAATAAGATTATTAGCTTACAACAATATAAATATAAGTTCTATAACAATAAATGCATACGATTGACTAAATTGCATCATACATATCAATATATTTTAGAAATGAAATAGTTCTATGGCTGTTGTCTTCAATAGGGGGGCACATAGCTTTGAAGAGGCTGTCTGAAATTCCTAGGCTATTTCTGGTTTCCACGTGATTTCAATAGCGGCTCTCCATAAGTTTGGCATAGTGTTGATTCTTTTCTTCGCATGAGTTGTCCGTGGGATATATCCAGCAATTTATATCTTTCGGCCATCAATCTTTCATTCTCATCATCTTCAATAACTCCCTATTTAGATTGAGATGTCATTCCAGAATTATTCAGTAGTGACCACTTTTCTATCGTTATAACATTCATAACACTCAAGCTTGCTAGCAAAATTTTTTTTTTTGTATAGATTTTTGTAATTTATGCCTACATTTACCAATATTCATGTAGCTAGGTTATATCTTAGCATACTTGCATACTTATATAAATAATGAAATTTAATAGTTAAAAAAAAAATAATAAAAATTAAAAACATTCTATAGCTTTAAAAACCGTAACTTTCTGGTTAACTTTTTTTTTGATTCAGTTGGAAAAACTTCTTGGGTATCTTCTAATAAAACGTCTAATGTTAGCTATCAAAAAAAAAAACTTTTATGAATTCCTTACTGAAAAATAATATACAATGTTCTAATCCATGAAATATTTTACAGAGATATAGGGAATTTGTGAATTTTGAATCATCAGACTTGTTATTCCAGAATTACATGTACCTTCAGAGCTTCAGCTCTAAAACTGCTCACCTGAAAATTCAGGCTTTTTGGTTTTATATCTATGTATTTGGTGGCTGAGAGAACTAATAATAACGTCACTATTTTTATGTTTATCTTCTTCTTTATGATAATGTGTAAAATAATCTGTTATTCTTTCGTCGGTTATGGTTGTTTTTTTATTTTATTGTGTCTAACTATATGTCGATGTAAATTACTAAATACCAATCTTCTGCTATTACATTTTGTTTTAACCATGTATAATCTCTGTTACAAACAAAACCACAGTACTATGAACTAAGAATATTGACTAACTGGTTACGCATGCTCAAATACCGGCCAGGAAATGTTATGGACACGAAATTAATATAATTATTTATATTTTAATTTTGAATCATATATTATATAGCTTGGAAAGCTTTACTCTAAACTTTCCAGAAAAATTGCATGAATATTTTTTAATATTTTGTTATTTTTCTGTTGCTGCAAACACAAATATGTTTGTTAGATTTGTCAAGTGTAATGTACTGTAAATTTTCCATTAATTAATTGATACTTGTGCAATATTGTAGTTCATAGTTTACAACAAACGGGTTATTTAACAAAACAATTTGCAACGGTATCTAATAAGTTATAGTTCGATTGCAAATCTCCAAAAATGTTGAAATCCAAAACCTTAAAAGACAGTGACAATGATCATTGACTATTGAGTGACTGCACTAGATGTGTAAAATGTAAATACTTAAACTTGAACTTAATGATAAATCATTGCATATGAAAAATTATTTTGATTGGAGATGATGTCATCTTAGTTAGATGCCCATCTTAGTCATAAAAACAAACTATCATATATTTTATAACCACTATGGTAACAGTAACACTGCATAGACCTGTGTATTATACTATTAATAATTTTAGCTGTTCAAAATTCATTTTCCCGATTGTAAAACAATGGGTCACATTTATCTGTTTGCTGCATTTATGATTTAAGTCTGCACATCTATGCTACAGTTATTCTGTGCCGATGAGAACTGCTTAGTAGAAGACTTACGACTTACCTTACCTATAAATGAAAAAGTAATAATACCTAATATTTACCAATTATATTTTATTATCATTAAAGTTCTAGTGTTTCCAATGTAAGCCTCTTGTACCACAACTATCGCATGATTTCTCGTGTTTTTAGTATTTAGCACCAAATAAAGTATTGGTTGCGGTATGCAACAATCTAGTTGATGATGTCTTAAATAAATAGTTGAAGACAATTTTAATTGTTAATGGAAAGATAATTTATTTTAATTTGACTCTAGTAAAATATTAGTGTTTGTACAAGTTGTGTGTGTGTGTGTGTGTGTGTGTGTGTGTGTGTGTGTGTGTGTGTGTGTGTGTGTGTGTGTGTGTGTGTGTGTGTGTGTGTGACTTGAAAGTGCTTAGATCTCATCAGCTATGGTACATCTCAATATAAATATATTTTATAAATAATTGACTAAGTTCTTACATACAGTTTTATAGCTGCCTACTAACTTTGTTGTCATGCAGTCAAGCAACGAAATATCATGTAGCTCATAATAATATCAAAATAAATAAATATTTAAATTCTGTTGCATAACAAAAGTAACCTCAGATGGGAACCAATTAAAATTCGGTTTCTGACTTAACTCTCATTGAATTTTGTAGAGAGCTTTCGTTTCCAATGATCAGCCACTGCTGAAAAATTGCTTTACGATGTTAATCTTAGCAAAATACAAGTGCTAATTGTCACCTGCTATCCTCACTCATTGGCCATTGCCGCCGCTGTATGCAGAATCGTACCACCTGTATGCCATTAGGTTACTCTAGTATACTTATTAAACTTGTTTTTGAATGATTTAAAATGATAACAATTTCATTTGTAATTAACTTTTGTTTTTTGTATTTTTTTTTAGTATAAAATACATTTTATGTTAGCTAATCCGTTTTTAATATTCAGTGATTTTTATATAATTAGTAATATATCCACACTATTCATAATTTGTTTTTTAGAGCAAATAATTATTGACTATATTTGTTGGTTTATTTTAATTATTTTTTGTTTGTAGGTACTTACACAAAAACAAATTCAAACTAGTTAGTTTGTTAAACGATGCAAGTTGATAAAGAAAAGGTCATTAATGATTAATGATTGATGAATTTGATGTCGTAGCTCCAGGTAAGATCAATGTTATTATAATACATTAACTTAAAATAAATATATTTTAAAATTTGTAAAATCTATAAACTAATATTTTTCAAGATTTGGGTACATTATATATGATGTGTTACTGAACACATATTATTTAGTCTATTCGATTTTATAAAAAAATCTGAACCAATTTTAGATGGTTAAAAAAAAAATAGTAATAAAATAACTTTTATGTTCAGTTTTTAATTATAATTTAATTATTTAGAATCTTGAATGTTAGAATAATTTAAAAAAATATATTAGAATGCTTAGGCACCACACCAATTTTTGTGTCTAGTCTCATTTTAAGTTTCCCATTATAATTACTTATAACAAATACTTTAGATAGTATCATTAAAAATAAGAATGGGAAAATTGATTTATAATGCTTGTTAACAAATAACAATGGGCTTAAAATTGTAGAACATAATTGTATAAATCTAAGCATAAACAATCAATTTGAAACATGTCATTATTGTTATAACTTCTGCATTATATAAAAGTTGGTTGATATCCCAACTATGTAATCATATACGTTTGAGCTTTGATGATGGTTTAATAGTTAACGTAAGTACCAACATTGTTATTTTTTATTTAGGTGTTTATGTATAGGCTATTATAGCTACAGTGATTGCAATTCATCTGTGACGACAATGGATCCTGGACGGCCACAGCAGCAGGACAAAAAGCAGCTATTGCAGCAACAGCAACTTATGTTGCAAAAACAATTACAACAGCAACACCAACACCAACAACAGCAATTATTAAAACAACAACAGCTTAATCTCCAACAGCAGCAATTAAAACAGCAGCAGCAGCTCTTACAAACACAACCGAATTCTCTGCAACAGCAGCCGGTATTACAAGCCCAACCCCAATATTTGCAACAGCAGCTATCGTCCAACCAACAACAACTGTTGATACGGAATCAGGATTTTTTGAAACAACGGAGTATGCAACATGGTAATTTGAATCAGCAGCAACTTCTGGAACATCAAAAAAATCAAGATCAAGCTATTGTTGAACTTTTACAACTCCATGATAACAATGAGTATGAAGATAAAAATCAAGAAGACTGTCTTATTGTACAACGGCAACAAGTAATTCAACCACAACAGCAACCTTGTTTACAACGACAACAGCCGCTGCAGCAGTTACAATCACAACTAGTGCAACAGTCTCAACTTGGTCAGCAACCACAGCATCAACAGCAACCACAATTTATACAACAATCGCAGAATCAATTTCAGAGTTTACAACAACTACAAAATATGTCGCAAATACAAAATTTGCAACATCTACAGACTGTGCAACAATCTCAGCTGATAACACAACCACAGGTTGTACCAAAAACTCAAGCTGAACGTCAACCTCAAGTCGTAAGACAGCCGCCGGCCGTACAAAAACCCAGTACGTTACAACAACCACAGGGCGTACAAAAACCCAATTCTTTACAACAATCGCAGATTATACAGCAACAGAATAATCAGTATTCTCCAGTGTCTACACAGCAACAGTCTAAAAAACAGCCCCCTCCTCATACTCAACAATTACTCCAACAGCAGCTACAACAGTTATTATTAAAGAATAAAAATTATCCACAGCGTATCGTCGTTTTGGGTAATCAACCACAGCAACAGCAGTTATCATCACAGCAACCACAACGCGTGGTAACCAACAACAGTACTGCTCAACAACCACAGCAGATGCAATGTGTTGTTGTAACAAACCCTGGCCAACAACCTCAGCAGATGCAACGTGTTGTCGTTACAGGAACCGGTCAACAACAACAACAACAACAACAGCATCAACAACAACAACAGCAGCAGCAACAACAACAACAACAACAACAACAACAACAACAACAACAACAAATTCAACGTGTCGTAGTGGGGAACAACAATCAACAACAGTCTCAACAAATGCAACGTGTAGTTGTTCCGACCACTGTAACACATCAACAAATGCAACGTGTTGTTGTTACAAGCAGCGGCCAGCAAATACAGCAACAGCAGTTACAACATGTCATTCCAGGTACTAGCCAACAACAGTCACATCAGGTGCAAAACGTGGTTACCCAAACATCTATCCAACAACAACCACAGCAGTTGCAACGTGTTGTCGTCACACCTACCAGCCAACAACAGGTTCAACGTGTGGTTACTTCCACCCCAAATCAGCAGCAGCAGCAGCTTTCGCAGCAAAACCAACCAGTGCCACAACGTATTGTTATTGGTCAACTCAAAACATCGCAGCAAACACAGCAAACGCAATCGCCATCACAAAATGGAATAGTCCTTAACCAACAAATGACTCAACGGCCAATAGGATCAATACAGCAGCAACAACGTGTCGTCATTGCAGGCCAACAACAAATTTTAAAATTATCGAACCAGCAACAATCTCAACAGCAAATCACACTTCAAAAGCAGTTGGCCCATAAATTATTGCAGCCCACGCCACAACAGCAGCAACAAGATGTAGTAAAAAATCAACTGCAACAACTAGATGTAGCGAAAAACCAACAGCAACAAGATGTATTAAAAAACCATCAACAACAACTAGATGTAGTAAAAAAACAGCAGCAACAACAAGATGTAGTAAAAAACCAACATCAACAACAAGACATATTAAAAAAACAACTGCAACAAGTGCCACATCCACAATTCTCGCAAGGTACTGTTGTTCCTCTAACGCAGCAACAGCAAAATAACCTAAACTTATCTAATGAAAATTTGGCAAAGGAGCTACATATTAAACAGTCCCATCAACAGTTACAGCAATTGCACATACAGCCATCCCAAAAACATTCACAGGAACAAATAAACAAGCAACTACAACAACAAAAACTTAAACAAAAGAAAGAAATAGATCAGCTACAACATCAATTGAAACAACCTCAACGTAGTGGTGTGATAGTAGGACAGTTGCAACAACCAGAAAAACCAGAACCAGAAAAGTTAAAAAAGCAACTCGAGATACAGCAACAACAGCGACAGAAACTACAAGATCGCCTTCTTCTGCAACAACGGCAACAACTACAACAACAAAAAAAACTCAAAGAGCAACAATTGCAACAGAAGCACCAACAACAGCTTCGTGAACAAGTCTTATTACAGCAACACCTTAAACAACAACAACAGCAGCAATTACAGAAAAAATTACTACTCAGACAACAGGCATCTCCAGAAAACCGTTTATCGATAATTGTAAATGGAAATCAAAATCAGAAAATACAAGGTGAAGAGAAAAAAATCAATCATCCGGAAAAATCAGAAGAACGAGAACATTTACGGCATATAGAAAAAGATACTGTTGCTGAAAAACAGTATCAACATGGTATTAAACGAAATAATAACGAAAATGTGCCTGTTAGCGAAAAAGAGTTTTTACTATCGTCTTCATCGGATGATGATGACGATGACACCTTACGTAAGCAACGAAATTTGCTTCGTGAAGCTGAACGTCTCGTTCAGGAACGGTACGACGCACTAACAGTGGTTTTAGGGCCGAAGTACCAAGCTCAATATGATGAAATTTTAAGAAACTGGCTGGCGAGTCGGTTATCTCGGGAAGAGTTTGATCGTGAGATTCGCAAGGTGATGTATATTTCATGGGTGGCTATGACAAAAAACACTGATAATGATAACAATAGCAAAAATCTATCTATTAAGACCAGTAATACTATGACTTCGAAAAAAACTGCCAAAAAGGATGCCACCTTATCAAAGATTAAAGAAGATAATGGTTCCTTAATTAATTCGTCAACTCAAAAATCGCCCACATTAAAAAAAGTGGCTGAAATAAACGATGATTTAAATATTAATATTGAAAAGAAGGAAGCTAAGATCATTTTAGCAGAACGAGTTCCGTTGCATAACGCATTAATCACCAGTTTAATAATGTGGATGCCACTTAATTGTCAGTGGTTAGAACTGCGAAAGGCACGTTCTCAAGGTGTATCCGAGAGTGGATCTCCGTTACGATTGTACACTTATGCAGATGTTCCACAAGTGCGAGGCCCAAGTGACCACTGGTACCCTGATAAGCCTGGCAGTTTGGCCCATTTTTACTGGCCAAATATTTTGCCATGCATGTCTTCATTGGTGGAAAACAACGAACACCCTACACCGAAATTGTCGTTTTACGAACAAGAGGAAAAGAAAGTTGCTGATGCTGTAGCTGCGGCAGTCTTAATAAAGCCACCATCGTGCATATTGCTCCCGTTGTTGATGGAGGTGGCCGAAAACACAGAAAAGTTGCGAAGAGCAAGGCAAATACAGTATCAAAAGAGGTTTCCAAAAAAACAAAATGTCAAAGTTACGAAAAGATTACAATGGCAACGGTTACAAGAACAAAAAAAGTTGGCTACAATGGTGCGATTACGTGACGGATGTTCAAGACTGTTGCGTGAACTTAAAATGCGTCTCCGATGTCTCGCCAATCAAGAAGGCCGACTAATCGAACGGTTGCGTCGGCTTCAGATTCGTATGTCACGACGACGGCGTCAAGTCTTGGAGGAATTTAAAATTCGCGAGAATGACCTAAAATCTCGAATACGGAAGTTTTTTGATAGATCATACTTAGAACAGCCAAATACTGATTTTCAAGAGCGCCTACATACAGATGGTTCTACTATTGAAGATGATATAACTGATGACGATGTAAATGATAATGAAAAAGAACCTCAAAATAATTCGCTCAAAAAACATTGGAAAGAAGTAAATCTACTGGAGAAAAATCATGGAAAAAAGAAGCAGTTGAAAACTACAACTACTGGCCATCAATCTAAACTAAATGTTCGAGCTCATCGTCCCCAATCAACGGCTTTGACGATACGATTATTGCGTGACCGACAACGATTCTTGGCAACCACCAGGTTGCTTCAAGTAACCAAGCAGGAGCGCTTACAAATAAGTAATCATGCTGATTATGTCCGAGAGGTCCGAAATAAGAACTGTCCTTGCGGAGTGTCGGATAATAAACCATGTCAATACCGAAAACAGATCCGTCAATTACGAAAAAAGTTAAGAGCTCATGAATTGGCTGCCATCAAGGAAGAAATAGACCGAGAGCTAGTCAGAAAAGCAGCTGAAAAAGAAAAAGTAGATGCCGAGGAACATCAAAAAACAGCAGCCATAGAAACCGAAAAGAAAAAAGCAGAAACCCAAAAGAAAAAAACCGTTACAAAATCAACAAAGAAAAAAAAAGCGGCCAGGACCAAGAAAAATATCAAAGTTGAAGTAGAGGAAAACAATGCTGTGTCTATTGCCAAAGGCAAGGCAATCGATAATAGTCTCGTGAAAACCAATGCAACTACTAATAATAGTACTTCAAAAAAAATTGCATCCATGGTTACCACTAGCACGAAAAATGTAAATACCAAAGGGCGACAACCCTTAGACAACCTAGACAAAGTTAACCAAGGAAAACATAATAAAGGAATCAATAATTGTGAACTATTGTTAGATAAATGTCCTCAACAAACTCGACTTGATACTTTAGGGGATACTAGAAACCGGATAAGACCACCTCTACCAAAAGATAAAAGAAGTGTAGTCAATGTAGCTGATGCTGCTGCTCGGGCGGCTCAAGCAGCATTAGCTGCATCAAAGAAAACTCAGCTTCGAAAAACTAGAGCGGCTGCAGCTGCAGCTGCTGCTGCTGCTGCTGCTGCTGCTACTGCTACTGCTGCTGCTGCTACTGCTTGTGCTACCACTACAAGTACTGTGTCTTCTTCCGGTAAAGTTGATAATGATCGGCGAGCAAGTGAACTTATGCCGCCACCACCACCGCCGCCACTTCTGCCATCATCTCCTCCAAAAACTATTACTACTCCAAGAAATCCTACAATCGGAGCTCGATACTTGCAGCAACAGCAGTTATTGTTAGATCGACACAGACAGCTGGAACGTATTCGACGTGATGAGGAAGAACGCCGACAACGAGCCCAAGATGAACGCCTGCGGCTAAAGCAGGAGAGTTCAGATAAAGAAGAGGATAAGGCAAACATGAAAATGGAAGAAGTCGCTTCACCAAATTTACCATTTTCCCAACGAATGAAATCAAGGCGACAAAAAGCTCCAGTAGGCATCATACACCAGGACATGAATCGAGAAACTAACTATAAAGAACATGAAGATTTTAGTAAAACTAAAAACGGAGAAGAAAATCAACAATCAAGTGATTATTACTTTTATTATGGTGGTGATGATGATTATTATTCATCAGATGAAGAATCATCTGGATCATCATATATCGAACCTCCATTTCCTCCGCTTTTGCATGATCTTCGGATGGACCAATTACCCCGGCCTACAAATAGGATGCTAGCCGGGGCCGTTCTTCCACCTGGCGTTCGATCTCGGTTGCAACCAATACGACAATCAAATTCCAAAATTCATGATGGAACTTCTCACCGTACACTTCAAGTTGAGAGGCTTCAGGAACTAACAACTATGGAGAATGATAATGATCCGGTTCAAAATGAATCTACAAAAATGTATAGTAAATTGAGTAAAGGACTTAAAACTGAACTTGTAGTACAGCGGGATCTGCAGAAAGGAAAATTTGACGATACTAAAATGTTACCAGAAAAACGAAAGCGTCGCCAAGATGCAAACAAATTGCCAGAAGGGAAGACTTTCGAACGAGTTCAACAGGAACGACAAGAGAATGGAAAACCTAACCCGTTGACGGAATGGACCAACCGAGAAACAAAACAAGTAG
Source organism: Myzus persicae (assembly GCF_001856785.1). Lineage (NCBI taxonomy): Eukaryota > Metazoa > Arthropoda > Insecta > Hemiptera > Aphididae > Myzus > Myzus persicae. Next base: position 171,080 of record NW_019101610.1, read on the forward strand.
AAATTACTTCAGTTAAAAAATCGAGTTCATGTATAAAACAGCAACAAAAACACCTTGACAATCAAGTGCAACAACAAAACTCTATAAATAAAATAATGCGATCAGTTCCATCAAATAAAGGCCAAGATACAAGCGTAGACGTTGAAGAATTGCGATCTGTGCAATGGAAGGCGCCATTGACGCAGTGGAATAAACGACCTGTTGAATATGAAGCAGCTGTTAAACAAAGATACCCGATACAAAAGAAGGGGAATGACTTACAGAATTTGATGAAGGAAAAAATACAGACATACAAACCAGCCAAATTTGAAGGTTCAAGGAACCATCTGTATGACCAGCAACAGAAGTTAAAATCTGAAGTTGAACGACAGAAATGTGAACGTATCAAAATGAAAAATATGGTATTCGAATACCAAAAACTTGTAAATACTTTACCTCTGAATGAACAGTTGCAACATATGATCCAATTGCAACAGTACCTTCGGCCGCCGAAAAATATGATTGAAAAGACTACTGTTAAGTATAATCCGTCCGTACAGCAACAACATGTAGCATCAACTAACGATATGTGTATATTACTAGACGATTTGACTGACAATAGTCAAGAACAAACAGTACAGAAACAAATAAGTAATCTGTTGTTAAAAATAAAATATCAGCAAGAAGAAATGTACCGACATTTTTTTTCTGACGACATAGCCCGTTGTCAAGGAATAGTTTCTAATAAGCTTGATATTAATAACGTGGAACAAAATGATCTGAAAAACTGGTGTGACTTATGGCCCGCATACGAAGACAAGCCAAAAAACGATGAATTGATGGACGAAGAACAAAGGTTACTCCGGACCCAAGAATTGATTGAGCAATACTATTCCAGTAATAATGACCAAAAATCAGTGCGTTCGTTGGAACAACAAAAACGGAGGCTTGGACGGTATGGGCGAGAACGGCTTGAACGAGAACTACCTATGTATCAACAACTACGAATAAAACAAATAAAGCAATCAGAAATATCAGCAAGACCAAATCTCACAGAACAACAAATATTAAAACGACAAAATCTGCAGCATATTGAGCAAAATTTACCGGAACGACAAACATGCCTGGACCAATACAAGCGACTTGGACGAATTGAGCAATTAGAACAACAAAAACACCTATTAGGTAATCGACAACAACATCTGAACAGACATAAGACTCAACAAATACAAGACAAGCAGCAACAAAATTCTGACGTTGGACGTACCTCTATTCAGAAGCAGCTGCCTCAGTACTGTTGGACGGTTAGTAAATTTCAAGTGTCAACAACTCTATGTTACGACGAACAACTTCCACTACGTGATCAATTGTTGCGTAAAAACGCTAAAAAGAAAGATTTGCGAGTAATTAAAGTTATTCGGCAACAACAGCGTTCCAAATCCACAACACAGCGTGTAACTGCGACTAGACCCGAGATAATGTCTAGCGACGCCTCTAATTTAGATACAATTAGACAAAAGAGTAGAGGATCGCAACTTTGGTGGGCAAGCATTGGTCTGCAACGGCAAATATCACCGTTAGTCACGGGCGTTGACATTCAAGCTGATCAAGAACTAACGCCTCTAGCAATGATGCCACTTGGTAATCTACCACAGGTGACTAGACCGCAAATTGGCACAAAAGTTGCATCTGTCATAGACGTTCACCCGAAAAATGAAACGACATTTACTAACCAAAGTAAACTTAAAAAGTGGTTGACACCACGTTTATTAAACATGATGACAAATGTTGAAGAAAGGTGGCTGCAACAGTTACAAACCAAGATATCACAACTTGATCAACAAGTAGACCTACATTTTAAGGCTATGATAGATAGGCAACAACAACAAGTGAAATTACTACTGAATTATGACAGACACCTGCAATGCATAAAAGAAAAAAAGCGGCTAGAACGTGAAAGACGGATACAGCAGCTGAAAAAACGAACACCGTTTCAAGCGTTGCCGGTACACCATCAGCAAGCACATACGTTACGTGCAGCGGGCCATATACGACAACAACAACCAGAAATACCAATAATTGTTATCGATGATGATAATGATGAGCCACTTAATGATACGAGAGTCGTTGGCCAAAAACAGGATAAATATCAACATCCAGTGTTCATTGATGATGATCTGCTGAGACATAAAATAGAAACAAAAGTATTGTATGAAGATCAGCACAAGGGAATCAGTAATCGATGGAAACAGTTAGAAGTTATACGTAAAGCACACCAAAAGCAATGGGAATTAAAACTAAAGAATTTATTTTCATATAAGGCAACCAATAGACAATTTTGTCGGGAACTTAATGGGCGTTTGATGATGCAAATAAAGGATCCAAATTTAATTAATGCTTTAGAACAGCTTAACGGAGGGCCGTTAAGATATACTGAACGACAACAACTTGAGCAGCAAATGCTACTTTCAGAATCACAGTCCATGGCAGAACAATCAAGAATGTTAAACCGTCAAAAAGAGCTTTCACAAAAGCAAGCCGTAAAAACCCGATCTCAGAAAACACCAATAGGACAGAAAAAACAGAAAAAATCCAAAAAAACGATGAAGCAGCAACGGTCAACACTTAAACTATCGCAAAATTTGAACTATACCAATAAAAATCAACCAAAAAAATCCTATGAACACCAAGAATCAGTCAATATTCGCCAACTACGTAGTAAAAAAATCGCAGCCGTAAATCAACTATCACAAAAGCGTTCAAAACAACAAAATAACCAAAATCAACTACAAATACAAATAAAATCTCCACTAGAACAGCAAAAACAAATTACAAGGATACAGTTATCACGAAGTCAACTGTTAACGAAAGTTAAGGCACCTGTTGTGAGTTCAAGACACATTTTCCTGCTACGAAACAGAATACTCCAGGTACACTCAAACCGCAATAAGCGACTACGGAACCAAAATCAGCGATTGGTGCCTAAGCAAGATGTCATCATTAACACCACAGAAATGCAAAATCTAAATGAATCTACCAAATTGGTTCTTAGAAAAATGGCGTATTCGCTGCATAATCAACGGTCCTTATTACAGCGCCAACTGGATAGATTAAACGAAATCCATCCTGATAAAATTAACAAACAAATAGAACCTTCAGTTTCAAAAACATTGATAATGTCTGTTCGACAGCCTTTGATAACTTCTCTGATATTGCCACCATTGCAACCATCAACCGTAAAACAACAATCTTTGACTTCTACAGTTATATTAAACCCGCAGCGACCTTTAGCGTCCATAGATCAATCGAGGATGTCTTCGGTAATGTTAATATCACAACTACCAATGCAACCGATTCAACCAACTGCGTCAACATCATCAGTGAACCAACCATATCAACAAAGGAAACTGTTGGAAGAAAAATGCCTGGCATTGAAACAGCAGCTCAACGGCGTTCACAGTAAACTAAAACCGCTGATGGAAATGTGGCAGCTTTCACTTCAGATGCCTGGAAGTTGGTTATGCCATCAATTGGATGATATTGAGGAGTTAAGACGGAAAGAGTTTTCAATTAAATCCATGTTAGATCTCAGACATTTGAGTGGCCAACAGCAAAAACAAAAACTTCTCCAAAATAATGAAGTTTCAGTTTTGATGGCTTCAACCTCTATGGCCCAGTGTCCATTGCAACAGTTGCAACGGATCCGGGAACACCTGAATTGGCGACAACAACGATTGCGTGATCTAATTGAAGACTTGCTGGTATTGATTTGCCCAGAACAACATCCTATGTTGTCTGTGACAACTCGGCAATCTCCGAGTTGTTCCGTACTGATCAAACTACAGCAACATTCGTCCATGACGGAACAAATGAATTCAACTTATTCAGCGCTTTTGAACTTGCAAAGCCCTTCATTATTGAAAGATATTGAACAACAATTTACCACCTATTCATTGTTATTTAAACTGAAAAAACCAAAGATGGCAAAACAGCAGTCATTAGTGTATTCAACATTATTAAAACTTCAACAACCACCGATGCCAGAACAATCTTCATGTCTCCCTATGATAACTACACCGTCAGCATCTAGTGAGCAACAGTCAATTGCTTTTGTTTCAGAACATCTTATACATAACCCTGAAACCAGTAATTATGTGCACCGTTCTAATGATCAAGTACAAGAAAAAAGACGGCTCAGTATTGGAGATGGAACTGATGATAATTGCAAAAGACTTAAATCGTCTAGCAAAAAGAGATCCTTATCACCGTTAAACTCTGTGAGTTATAAGCGAGCTGTGCCTGCCTTAACTAAAAATACTGGCATTGACAAAAGCATCCCTATTATTAATCTTGTGGATTCTGATGACGATATCGAAAAATTAGATTCTGATTCTAGCACTGAGTCATCGAACGAAGCTAGCTTTGGTGTGCAAGTTTCAGAAAAATCACCATTAACAATTAAAATTATTAAAAAAAAACCACTTTCAAGTACACAACCGATAATAAAAAATATTGTAAATAAATCAGAAATACATGCCATGAATTCTAAAATTAAAGAAAACATAATCAGTATTGACTTAACCAAAGATTTAGAGAAAACAACGAATGAATATTTGAAGGAAACTAATAAAACGAGGAAAATAGAAGGTGAAGATTTCAACAAACTAAAATCAAATAAGGATGAAGATAATAAAACGTTAATCAGTGAACAAATATACATTGAAGATGTTGAAGTGACAGGAACATCGGTACATACGACAATTGTTAGTAGACCAACACAGATAGCTGTCCTTGTCAACAGACCAAAAGAGACATCGCCGATTATTAATAAACCATCTGTTGACAACAATCAAATATTAAAGGTAGCGGTTGTTGAGTGCACATCATCAATGATTACAAATGTTGGTAGTAAATGTATAAATGTTGTGCCTGGTGGTAGAAATACAATAAAAATGATGGGTGGTGTAATAGACCCAACATACGTAAATAGTGTTGATAGGACAATATCAGTCATCAGCAAATTGACTGAAGCAGCTGTGAGTGTTATCAGAAAAACACCGATGGCAATGATCCAAAACCATCAGCCTGCTGTTGGCCAAATACCTACCCCAATAATCACACCTATTGAAAAATCAAATACGAAAATGACAAAGTCAATAGACCAATCCCGGAGTAGCAATGGTGGAACCGAAAATACTAAAAATGTAAATAAAAGTAAAATTGTTACGTCAAACCACCGTTGTCGAATAGGTCCATTAGCACTTTCAAAGACGGTTCGGCGGTTTCGACGCTTGAATCGTACTTTATCGTTGGAAACTCGTGGACCCGCGGTTCCTACTTTCCGTGACCATGGATTTGCTCAAGGTACTATTGAACAAGTAGTTCATGGGCGGTTCGTGACCACTATAATGACCATGTCGGCTGCTTACACTATTGCGTCATATATACCTCCGCCGCTTCCACGAATACCATTTGACTATGCATCAATATATAAACATGTTGGTGATATGGCGTCTACAGCTAAGGGTAATAGTAACAGTAACGTAGACAACACCAGCAACAATGAAAATATCAAATCAGCAAACACACCGCTAACACCACTGTCTGCTATCATGGGTTTGTTAGAGAAAACTGTGGAAACCTCTTCAAACATTGCATGTGGTAATGGTCATATTTGGAAAGGTTGTGCACGGGCATCTGGCCCTACTCTAATGACTTTAAGCAAGGTAACCAAAGAAGCTATAACACGAAATACTGCCATCCAATCACGCACTACTTCTTCGTCTCATTTGACCACGGGAGCGAAAGCACCGTCTACCATACCAGCAAGAATGTCGAGGTCATCAAGAAAAAAGCCCATACCCATGGTGACAAATTCGATAAAAAGATCCGTGTCAGCCACTGTACCCACTTCGTCTATCTCTAATAGTAACGGAAAACAACAAATAACCAACAAAAGGTCTACTTCGCTAACTTCCATAGCAAAACCGTCGTCAATGGAAATTATGACCCCAAGTTCTACTTCATCAATCAAAAAAGCGGTAGTAGGGTTGTCTTCATCACCGCAATCAGTTGGGCTTCATAATAGATCCAAGTCAGCTACAATGGTAGCCAGCTCCAGCAGAATACAACAATCTAATTCTGTAGTTCAGCCTACCAAAAGATCAGCATCAGTAGCATTTTCATCTGTACCAATCCTCACGTCTGAAATAACGACAGACATTGCCGTCCCAGCGCTGAAAACAAAAATATCAACCTCAACAATAGTAGCCCAACCTCACAAGAGATCAAAATCAGCTGTAACAACTACCAATACTTCTACTATCAACGTATCACCGACTTTAACAAAACCTAGTCAACTTGAAGAACGTCTTAGGCCTGTCAAACGATCTGCATCAGAATATGTCTCTCCCTCCTTAACTAGTAAAATATCGGACTTATCACCTCCAGCAGTCAAACCGGCCAAGAGATCTAAGTCAGCCGTAGACATTACACCTGTGACAGAGGCAGCTGCTGTATCTAGAAATAATTTTATACAACCAAGACCGATCAAAAGGTCTGCGTCAATGGCATTGTCACCGCCTTCAGTCCAACAAACTAACAAATCGAAGTCGGCAGTTGGAACACCATTATCATTTGACAAAACGCTGACCCTCCAAACTGGACCAACATTGGTCAACGCTACTGTACCTGGGCCTAGAGTATCAAGGAAACGTAATGTTTCAAAACCAATGCCTCCCGCAGTAATGTTTTCAGCAGCACCGAATGATGCAAAAAATAATGTTGTCACCAACAAAGTTATTGAAACCGGTAACGAAAGCGAAACTACAGTTGAAAAAACGACAACGATCACAGATGTAGAGCAGCGCACTGTGACTGTAACGCGAACTCTGTGCCCTACCATTCCGGCACCGATGGACGTAACAGCTGACGCGTGCTCACTCGTGACGGCCGCGTGTGAACAATTCATCAAAGCCATGATCATGGAACGGCATTTGAAGGCGGGTCGCGGTGCCGGAACGCTTCAATTGCGCCGTCGAGATGCATTTGCCGCGGCCATAGCAGTTGACGATGAAATTCGACCATTTCCTGATTATTGTCGGACGCCGGTGATTGGAACAACTATAGCTAATCCAATGACACCTGCATACGCACAAGGAGATATTAATGATGTATATAAGGAACCAGGATCTGAACAAAAATCTATTATCACCGACGGTAGATGTGATACAAAATTTATCGTTATGACATTAGACAAACCGGACCACACCAACGAACGGCGGTCTGTATTAAAACAACAGTCAATTATTGCAGACAGTAAATCGAGTAATAAATTGTCCGTACTGACGGTTAAGACGGTTATTGAAACGCAGACTACTTCTTCCACGACTACTGCGATCAATAAACTGCTTGGTCCGACGACCAGTACTACTAATTCTGCGGTAAAAACGAGATCATCGAGGTCGGTGGTTGAAGGGACTTCTGCCAGAACTAGAGGAACGATGATATTGAAAAAGACGAGGAGTTTGGCGTCTACTTCAGAGCCAACGATGTCATTAAGCAGCAAACAACCGACAACTGTCGATCAATTATCCGCGGAGCCAACGTTCGCTGGAAAGCGGGCGATGAGTTCTCTGCCAGTCATCGCACCAGAGACAACAACGAACTCTTCTGCCGTGGTCAACGAAGCCACCAAGACGCTGCCCGAGTTGCTTCCCGATACCATGTTGACATTTAAAACTTCCACTTCGACTCGCGGATTTTTTGTGCAACGCTCTAGACCACTGTTACGGCCCACTTTCAACCGGCGACAGCCGTTCGGCCCGCTGGTGGCTACCTGTACCATGGCTGCTACGGATTCAACGTCTGCCAACAACATGTACTTTTCAGATGATCGTGGCCAAGATTTGGGCACTCAGGTCAATGGGCTGAACGACGATCCCTTTACTGATATCTGGGGCTGTTATTTCGGCAATCAGAAAATGTTACCGCCCTTCAGCAGGTTGAACAATTTCTTAAACATTGCCGACAAACCGGAGATGCCATCGTCCGAAAACTACGATGTAGATGGCGGCAGCGACGACGATACCACCTACCTAACACCACCCAGTGCATCGCCAAAATTGTCGCATGACATCAGGAAGGTAGATGACAACAGCGCTCAGGAGCAGGTGTTGTTGTCAAACAGTCGTCAACAACTGATTCTCATGGAGGTCGCCTGTCAGCAACAGCAAATTGATCAGCTGGAAGAAGAGATGGAACGACGTGTTCAAGAATACCAAAATCGTGAACCTGACTCGGAGGAAGTGTACTACCAAAAATTCCTAAAACTGCAGTTTGGTTCAACAAATATACCACCGGAACATTCAAGATTACGGCTCTCTCCGAATAGCCACAGTCGCCACAGCTTAGTGAGTTGGTAAGATCGGCTTTCTCGCGAAACCCATCGAAAAAATATTTTTGCTCTATGTATCCATAGAAAATTGTTTAACTTCTACTTTGCGTCTTAAACTACTTTTTATCCATTCCATCGTGTAGTGAATTTTACGCAGGTGCTATATCAGAATTTTTTCTTTAAAAAAAAAAATATGTTAATTAGAGTTTCAGTATTTACTTATGCTTTGTGCACCGACGCTATTATTATTTTTTTATGTATAGCTCGATAAAACTATTTTCGACACTTAATTCAAAAATCACTTGCATCATAATTTTTAGGTTGTTATAAGTATAAAAATTTATTTTATTTTTTATAAGTTAATTTTAAAAGAACTCATTATTTTTTCGACTTTTTTAAATATTATATAACATTTCAACGTGTGTTAAAAACTAAAATATTTTATCCTACGACTGAATGTTTTGTTAAGGGAATAATATAATTGAATGAAATTATATTTTTATAATTATTATAAATTGTGTTAATGTATGCATTATGGAGTACTCTGATATATTATTGTGAAAATTCGTAACTTATCTCAAGGAACGAAATAGATTTAATGAATTGTAAATAGGTATAAAAGACTTATTGAATAAAAACCATTAATTGTTTAATTTTAAAGATTAAATACATGGAGTGTGGTACCACACAATTTTAATTGTTTTATGTAAAAAAAACTAAATGATGTCTTTTATTTGTATCTTGTATGTCATTAAAATATTTAATTTAAATGCAATTAAATGTAATTTACTTGAATATTTCCTTCTTATATATCATTTGATCTACTAATATCTATATTTTGATCATTATAACTAGGGTTAGGATATTTATGATTTCACCTGATTTTTGTAGGTTGCCTATGCATGATGCATTCTTATATAGAGATTAGTTTTATGATTTCTTTATTGGAATGTCAACATTTGATTTTGCATGTACATGATAGTATGTTTTCTGAAATTTAGCATATAAGAGGTGCATATTTCGACTTTTTATAATTTTCTATACAAAATACAAACAACAACATAAACGTAAACGTAATTATTTAAAAATGAATCCAAGTTTGTATATCTGTATTTCGTATCAAGAATTCTATATTACGATTTTGAGATATAGGTAAGCATATACAATATTTTATGCAGCTCGCGGTCGATTGTAACAATCATATTTATCTTAAAACTGCGATAACTTTGAATTTTATATATAATTTTAACTGTAATTATTAATTAAATGTTTTTAAACACTTTTATTTTACAAATTTATCCGTATTTAGCTATTTTATAGTGCATAAACATCCTAACCCTGATTATAACTATTTCTAAATTATGTACCTATTGTATTTAAGGTATATGTGTAAGCATACAACAATGGTAATTGTTTTGCCTAAACTACTTAAATGATATTTATGTTATTATGTTTATTAGTTAACAATAATTTTTTTATGTTATAATTTTTTGGATTATTATTTGTACTATCAATAAACATGCGTGGATCTAAATATCGTTAGTGAGGGGGGGGGGCTAAATAATTCAGAAAAAAATTAATGTTGGTATATTATAAAAAAATGTGGACAAGATTTGATAACAATAAGAACAATTTTATTTATATTTCAAATGTATGGAACTTAAGACATATTATATATTAATACACACGAATTAGGTTTATAACACTTCGAAAAAGGGGTCCTAAGCCCCCCCCCCCCCTCACCCCTGGGTCCACGCTTGTCGTTCAGTAGCAATGTTGTCGAAAATTTTAAGAATAATGAAGAACTTTTATACTGGTGTATACCTACTATTACTATTATTAAAAAATAAAAACAATTTTGTCGTGATATTATATATTTAACCATAATTTTATTTTATATTAATCAACGTGTCTAATCGCAAAGCAATTTTATAAGAAATAAATATAATTTACTCGGTAAATATAATTGTGGATAGTTGTTTTTTTCAAACTTTATATTCTTATAAAGTGTAATTAGTTGTAATCTTAAGACATGTGCAACGTCCGGTGACAAGGTGGTGTAAAACTTCATCTCATCGGTAAATGGTTTTTGAATAATAATGATACAAACATCGGATGTCGGTACTCTTCGAATAATCACTGAGCTAGTTAAAATGTATTTGTTTAACTTTATTATTTAGAGGTAAAAACAATAATTTTGTTGTATATCCCAGTACTTCCCTACTTTTTTATTGCCTACAGGCACTTGTAACCAAGCACCACCCTCAATTTAAGAAAAACTGGCAAGACTTTTTGACATTAATATGTCTTATATATGCAGGTCAAAAAAAAATTTTGTGTAACGAATAAATGCAACGTTTTTTTTTGGATTTGAACCAAAACTTCCTTACAATTGTCTCACACAAAATATGAATTTAGGAGTTGAAATTCGTCTCTTTTGAACATTAACAAACAAAAAATTTTATTTCGTACTTTTTCTATCATAAACCATTACTTCAGTAATTACTTGATAATGTAAAAAATTAAACCCCAAGATCAGGACAGCATATGAGACTTATTAATCATCTTATATTAAAACATTTGTTTTTTGGAAGAAACAAAAATACGGAAATATAAAAAAAAATTAGTTTTTCGGACCAACCAGTGATCCTAATCGGTTAGGAAACACTGATATAACCAAGCGACTTCTTGCTCCAAACTTTTTTTAAGGTTTGATTAAATCCAGAGAACCTAATTTCAGTGGACAATTCCAATAAATGTTTAATGTTAGTAACCGCACTGCGCTTTTCACTTCACTTGGGGCCCAGAAAAAAAAAACATTCACTATTAAACAGTTTACACTGGTATGCAAACACCTATAAATAGCGTAAGGAACACATCAGTATAACACATTACTAGGTAAGTACTTACATTATTTGTTTATATATATATATAAGTAGACATTGTACATTGTAAACATTCTAAAATAAATAACTTTAATATTTCTGTATTATAAATTATTTTAAATCGCTTTCATTAAAAGTTTATTTAACTTACAATGTTGTTCATTTTTACATTTTTTTCTTACATAATACTTTGGTTAGGTACCTACTAAGATTTTTATTACGTTTTGCAAACCCAGGAGAACTGAGTTTAAACTATATTACTTAGTTTACTTAGTAAATAAACTATTAGTGGTTTAATGCTTTCCTCTCTAGTAATACTACAAATGTGCCACCAATAGACTCCGGTGCTTATACTCTACAGATAGATAGGCCAAATACAACTTAAGTAATGGTTTGGATGGTCAGAAAAAAGATATTGTTTTAAGCAAATTTGAATTTCTAGTTTATGTGAGTCTAAAAATCAATTTTACAGTAATTATAAGAAACGTAATAAGTTCAAACTTTTAAAATCTTAAATAGTATTGATTACGTGATTGTTAGTTGATTGATAAAATATTAATTGGATAATCAATTTCGATTGGCAAGCTGTTCTTGTTCACTTGACCTGCAGGTTTATAATAAAAATAACTGTCGTAGGTATACACCTTATTTTGATAATCTGATGAACATAATTAAGGATACTGTATAGTGTATACTTTAAAACATCGCTGATGGAAACACGAGACAACCAGATCCTGTCCAAGTAAGTACAATTTTGCATGGATTTATTTCTTTTAAATTATATTTTAACCACGTTTGTTGTGTATAAAATGTTGTTCTGTATATTGAACTTTTTCATTTAATATAACGTAGTTAAATTATGTTTGTACTATACCAAAACATTGTAAATTAACCGACTGTAAATAGACAATAACATGTACCTATATAGAAGAAATCCTATGGTTACCTTATCATTCTATGTAGTATTTTAAGCATAGGCGTAGAATAGTGGTGGCTTAGGGGGCTATAGACCCCCCAGAATTCTATTAAGCCCCCCCCCCCCGAAAGTGTGAATTGTGTGAAAGTTTACTGTTTTATACGTCCTTATATGAGAACTCAAAACATTTTCTATTTTTTATTTTGATATTCAAAAAATATTTTATTTAATAATTCAAATTTATATAAGGTATCACAGTTAGCACTTACAATTCCAGTAGGTAAGTTCTTCTTCGTGTAAAAGATCATTGTCAGTAATGCGGCGAATAAAAACATGGCTTAGAAATTCTATGATTTTCAAATCTATCGTTACTTCATATTGAAAGAGACTTAGTTCATATTATTAATTCTGAAGAAGTTCTTAATATATTTGTCCAAAAAAGAAGCGTTTAAACCTTATACTATGGGTAGTAATAATTTCCTATTTAAAATGTTTAAATGTATATATTTAATTCAAATACAAGATATGTATTTGATAATAATATGATGTATCTATGGTATATTATTTATTTATATTTTATTATTTTACTTAAAAATGTGATTCTGTAGTCTTTTTTATGTTTTGTCCCTTTACATTTTTTTATAGTTAAATTTGTAGAATATATGTTCTGTACCTGAATCATTATAGACGTTTTGCTCGTTTAATCGTTGTAATCATTGATACCATAAAAAAGGCTATACCTAGCCCCCAAAAAAAATTCACCACGCTACGCCTATGATTATAAGAACCTATATAAATCGAGATAAAAAAAAAAAAAAACAATTTAACAAAATTGTTGTGGTCAACAAGCCATACAAGTTAGATACATTCATTTTAAACTAAATTGAAAAAATTAGTTCCCAGAAATCTTAACATCATTAGTCCATCTGTAAAAGCATAATATAATAAATTATGTAAAATACACTTATTCTATTATGATTTGTTATTGGAATTTTTATAATCATGCATTTTATTTTAATTGACTGTAGTTAAATGTTGTTCTTAACGTTGTACAGAAATGTGTTGTCTCCGCCTTACAAGTTCGTCTATTACGATACCAAATGTACGCTCAGCAGATCTCCTTTAGTTTGAAGGTTAGTGAGAAAAATGGAAAATTATAGTAAATCGCCCTATTATGAAACCTGATGGATGTGTTTGTAATGTGGGTTAGGTTACCTTTTTGAAACTGTACATTTCATAACTAACTTAATGGTAATAATATCAATAAAAGACTACGTAGGACCCTAGTTAATAATCTTGCCTTTAAATTTTGTTACTAGTAAATTCACTTTATTATCAAAAGTAATGGCACACTATTGAATCTGGTGAACGAAAATTTTCTATATCGTACGTGCCTACGACGGAGACAACGTATTCGAGAACGACGTCCTCTTAAATTAACAGAGGTATTTTGTTTAAGTGTAAGATCAAAGAAAAAATAAATGAAATAATAAGCAATGAACTTGGTACCTAGCCTACGTTATACCTACCTTTATCAGGGGTCACCAATAAATATTTTTGAAAGGCCTAAACATGCTAAAATCGATAAAAAAAACCAATGAATAAAATATTAAATAATGACACTAGAACGAATAATATTATTGGTTTTACTATTTTTCTTGTCTGCGGGCCGAATAAAATTTGACTGCGGGACACAAGCAGCTAGCGGGTCCCCATTTTGTGACCCCTTGGCTATATTATAATATTATACAAATGAGCAAAAACAACATTGCTCGTTGACTAACTTTATTTAAAAATATTGTGTTCGTGTGATATTAAAAGCTAGACTGTCGGGGTTGAACTGTAGAAATATATTTTATATATTTCTGCAAAAAAATTACTTTTTCAAACGGGTCTATTATTTTTCATATTTTATTGTTACTAGGTTGTTTAATGATGTCATAAGAATTTTCATATTTTTTTTCAACGGCTATTGTCTATGCTCTTATACAAATTTTAAATCATTATTGCAATCAATAAAATTATAAGTACTTGTTACCTGTTCTTTTGTATAGATAAGTGTTAATGAATTGTTTTATATCGATATACATTAAAAAAATACATAGCTTTCAATGCAGGTTCTTACACTATTGTACTTACATATACAATATTGCAAACCACCGGTCAAGACAATATCTATGTCCCATTTTAATTGTTGCGGTGTACATAAAAAAAATGTTTGTATTAATATTTCGAAGTGATATCGTAAAACAATCTCACATTTACACGTATAACGCTAGATCTTCTGGAAAAAAATATAGCTTGGAATTATTTATTTTTTATTTTTCTGTTTTCTTCAAAGTCTAAGCAATTTAATGATGCGACAATGTATAACATGTGATGTATTTGTTGTTTCCATTAAAATAATATTTACAAACCTCACATCACATTACAGGTTACTTGTGTAGGTACACGAATCGAAATATATTACAATATTAACCAAGCAAAATAAAATTTTTATTTTGTTCACTAGATTTTTTTTAATAAAACTTCAACTGCAATGCAATATTGCGCGTATACAAACAAACAAAACAAACTATAATATGCCTAATAATAATATTAAATAATAATTAACACTCCCGAAATAATACACATCACAATACATTCCATATTATACACAGTATGACATTATAGCAATAATAGTAACGATAATAAATTAATACCTAATAAACATAACATAGTGAAAATAGTTTAATAGTAATAATAATAATAATCTATATAGTTATGATCTAGAGTAGGCAAGAATAATCGTGGTAGGTATAGAATTTTATGGCGAGGAGGCGTGCGGTCAGTAAAATGTAATGGCGAAACCGGTGGCGTTTATTGTTTTCATTTAAAATGAACATCGTCCTCCCGTAGTGGATGTTTGATGGCTGCCAGAATTCTTTACCAATTCCGGAACGAAAATGCCATAACGATCGCTGTCTGTAAAGCAACCAGCCCCTTGGTCGTGGTTCCGGTCATCCGGGCGGCACTTGAGGACGGAGACCGAGACACGCCGCCGTTGGCACCGTTCCCGTACTTATCACAGATGTTCTGCAAATGATACGATGCATATTATAATATTATCCAACACCATTTCATAATTGTAAAGGCAAGAATTACCTCAAAGAGCGAGTCAGACTCACTCACAAAAATGTTATAATTAGGAAAACAACCAATTATTTACCGTTTCAAGGGGCCCAGGGTAGGCAATCATACATAGTGGCTAGCAGTAAGCAGAACGTTAATGCCATGATTAAATCGTTTTTACTTTTCTGCAGTGTGAGTAAATAATTACATTCAACCCTAATTATAATAGGTAAGTATAGTCATAAACTCTACGAGCGTATGGAAATCAAAATAAAATCCATCGAGTAACCAGGTATCTATACCAATAACTTAATTACAATCATATATTTTCTAATTTCTATGTAACGCACAATGTGCTCATGTGTACGACGGCGAATGACGATTGTGGGCCAAGGACAAAAAAAACTCTAACCTATTACTGTTTTATTTCTAGTCAATTTATACAGAAGTTACTTAACACTGTATTACATGTAACAATTAATATAGTGTTTAGCTATACTATAATAAATATGTAATCGACAATTATAATTAACTGAGAACAACTTTATTATAGTACCAAATACTAAATTTAGGTATTATGAAATTCCATTTTGTAATAGTGGATTTGCCGGAGCATCAAAATACAAAGTTTATGTATTTCCTATATACATATTAAGAGGACGTCGTACCCACAATATGTTGTCTCCGTCTTAGTATCTCATCATATATCATAATGTACGATCAGTTGTTTCGATTTTGTGTTGTTAGCTTAAAATATATTAGAATGAAATGCCTATGGTGAATTAATCTATTATCAAACTTAGATGTAAGAACATTATCTGTGTTCTCTCGTTTGTTTTTTCAATATTTTAATTTTTAAGTGAGTTATGACTATGAGTATGTAAAATATTAATATTCGAAAATGTTCATAATTCATTCAAAATCAAATGATTTTAAAAACCAACTAGAGAACACAGATAATGTTCTTACATTTAAGTTTGATAATAGGTCAGTTCACTCTGAAATTTAAGCTAATGATACAAAATTGGAACTGATGGACGTACATTTTGGTATATTATGTGTTGAAGAAGACAACATATTATGGGGGTACGATGTCCTCTTAAATGCGATGAGTATAGAAATCACAACGTGCTGTGAACACTAAGTTCTTCATTGCATGTGTCAATAAATTATAGTCCACCTAGGAAAAATAACAAAATAAAATACAAGAACATTGTGTTAGTCACCAGTTTTTAAGGAGTTATGTATAGGCAACTCCACCGAAACTTACATTAAAAAGGAAAAACTCAAAATGTATTGTCTACAATATAAATTACCATTACCAACTACAAACTATTAATATTTTTTTTCTTATAATAATTTATATAACAATAACCTACACGACAATGTTGCTATTTTGCATAATATTGCCGAATTTTAAAGTAAATAACAATAACCCATATTTTATTGTTTACTTTATTGTACACACGCATCGTTAAACATACTATTTTGGAATTTTAACGTGATATTTACATATACAAACAGCTATTTTTAATTTGATGTTTATCTACATTTTATACAATATGTAATTAGTATGATATATGAAATACTCACCAAAAGCGAGGATGCCATTTGACTAAGAAATTGACTGGCGAACTCTTCGGTCTGCTGGCCGCAAGTGGCCCGGACAATGCCGTGCACACACTGCAAATGTCCTCTGAATGATCTGTTGGTAAATGGAACAAATCGATATTAGCAAATGGATATTGAGTATGAAAAGCTTTATATTTGGGCTTGATGTACGTATGTGTTAATATAAAAAAAGTTTTCGGAAAATACCCGAGTAAGTATAATAGGTACCTAATAGTGTACTTCAATGATGGATGTACACAAATCCAAAATATTCACTTGTAAAGTAAATAGGAATTAAATTATATATATAAAGATTACACTATACTGTCAAAATAACTAAAATGCATGTATTTTTTCATATTATTATTGATCAAAATGCACCAACAGCTGAATAGCGATTGTTATTTTAATAAATACATCTTAAATAATAATATTCAAAAATATGTGTATATTTACATAAATACATTATACCAATACATTAAATTCAAAGTATGCTTCTAGTACTTCGTATGCCAAAATTATTATTTATTAATGTATTGACTAGGAGTACAAAGTTATAGAATATTTAAATTGTTAAGTACATGTTGTACATGTAAATAGTAAATATTGTTAATTACAATACATGGCTATACAGTTTTAGGAGAGCAAGTATTTAAAATAAAGTTAATATAAAGATATCTGTGGCGCTGTTAAAACTGATCGTAGCAATGTCATATAAATTATTACTTTCAAGACATGAAATGCGTTTATTTATTCATACAGAATTAAAATGCATGCAGTGGTAAATGAATAAATTAACGAACGCGTTTCATTTATTCCATTATAATATTTTACATTATGTGCAAATTGTCCAGTTTCACATTTTAATATAATTTACTTGACATACGAGACCTCATTCGGCAATAAAAGTTACAATACGACAAATGATTACACTCACCCACACAAGCGGGCCAGGTTCTGTGTTATCTGTTCGGCGCCCGCGATTGGCAACGCAGTCGAAGCCAAAGTCCCATCACTTCCGGTATGCTGCTCCTGATCTACCATTAGGGAGGCTAACTCATTCTGGTGTCGACGTCCGCACTGGACGTACTCGGTGTGCACAGTGCGCAAGCAAGCGGCGTGTTTCAAGTATTCTGTGGGAGGAATATACGTGGTGATGAAATGTTACACGACAACAAAATTATTTTTAAAAAACTATATGATATTTGGATTTACTGACCCTCCCTATAAGGGCTACCCTCGGTGCACAGCTCTTGCATGTCCAACGTCGGAACGGTGTACAGCGAGTAGAAGGCTCCCCGTTGATCAGGCGTCATGCAACGGCGGGTAAACGCGTCCACACACCGAAAATGTCGTTCCAAGTTTTTGTACCTGTATGGGTCAATAAGTCGAAAAACACAAAATTATAAACTGATTAAATGCACATATATTATATTCCAACTTTCGAAATGCCATACTAGTAAGTAAGAATAATAAGTAATTAGTAGTTACTACTATAATATGTTTTTATAAGTACCTAATCACTGGCATAGTCCTGGGGGATATACGGGGAGCCATAACCTCCATCGACGGTATTGTATATTCAATATTAAAAGTTCATAATGAACTTTTTAATTTTTTATTACTTATTCTATTTTTTTAGATATTCGATTCAAATCTATAAATGAACTATTCAGACTCTAAAATGTATCGTTTCACTAATGCAGTAAGTATCTTAAAACAGTTTTTTTTCGAAAACGTTCCTATAATAGCTGGACTAAAAAATAAAACCTTGTTTCTTTTACATCATTTCGTAAAAATTACGACTGAGTGACTGACCAACAATATTGTTCAGTATATAGCATGAAATCAATCAGCACACTTTTTCAAAAATACTATACTTTTATTATTTCTTTTATTTCTCGCATTTAGTTTTTCGGTGTACAATGGACAAGACGAGTATAGTTTTTTTAAAAGAAAGGTTGAAATCGAAAAAAAATGTCATAAATGGTTCAAAGTAATTATTACAAAAACGTGGGAATACTACACTATCGTTATTGGTTGTTGCGCGATAACAAAGTCATATAAAAATACATTGTTTTCATGTTGGAAAAACCTCAGTTAGAGCATAGCGTTATTTATTGTTTTTATGCGCCGACGTGTTATTATAATAGAATCAATTATTGCAATTTTCCAATTTAACTATACGTCTATACATACGGCATTATATCTCCAAAAT
The DNA here is from genome assembly GCF_001856785.1 of Myzus persicae. Taxonomy (NCBI): domain Eukaryota; kingdom Metazoa; phylum Arthropoda; class Insecta; order Hemiptera; family Aphididae; genus Myzus; species Myzus persicae. The sequence goes on from NW_019101610.1 coordinate 190,195, forward strand.
TATAAATAGATACCATATAATAACTTCTACGCATGGAAATATACAGAAAAAATGAAAAAGGTATATAATATATTTTAAACTTTAACGGACACCCTTATTTTTCGTAACTTTATCAAAACTTCAATTATTTTTTTGTCGTCTTAAAACGAAGATGTGATCAGAATTTGAAGGTCAAAATTATAGTTTAAAAGTTAAAGTAATTTTAAGTTTGTGGATTCATTACTTTTGTGTTACAATTTATAACCCAATGCGCGGATGTACGTTTTACCGCAGGCAATTGTATGGCTTGATATGTTCCTAATATCGGTCTTATGGATCTGACATTTCGGCTAATCTGTAATATTCGCCTTATGATAAACGGAGCCTTAGCCGTAGACAGTGGTCCTTACACACTTTCCAAAACTCCTATACAGTAATAATAAATACGCTCGTTGTCATTTTCAGGTATAATATTATGTAAGAATAATATAATATATAATTGCCTATATGTGCTCCTTAATCAATATAGTCAAGTCTGGTCCCCATTCCTTAAAACAATTGTAGACTTAAAACCTAAGTCCAACCGCATTAATTCTGATTCCATCATCGTTTTTCAACATCGTAAATTATGTAAATTGCAAAAAAAAAAACTGGAGAACTTGCTTTTGTTAGGTAGAACGTTTGGAGTGAATAGGGCCTTATATCGCAGGCTGTAATAGGTGAATCATATATAGGTACACCACTGAACCACTAATATCCCTAATATAGTAATATATTAATAATAACACTTAGAATTAATAATATTAAATTGTCGGTGGCACTGACGGGCAATTGACATCTTGTAGTATGTCAGCAGCGGCGTCGGGTCCAACAGGCGGTGGCGACAATTCAGTGTAGTTGAACAGTGGCAGCGTGCGGCAATTGATCACAGGGCCGTCATCGCATCGTCCGTAAGCGGCTTCGGACAGCTGTTCATCGTCTACCAGAAGTTGTTGCTTGTCGTTGCCGATGACCGCGGCGGATTGCGTCAAAGTCACCAGCGATGCTACGCCTGCAGTGGACAGAAACGGAAAAGGTCGTTAATCGAACGGCGATAGTAATATAATAAATTGTTATCGACTAGGAATATAATACTTGGGCACTGCCACTTAATGAATGTGGATATAATAAATAAATGTAAAAAGCGTGATAAAGGTGGTAGACTTTTCAAGTCTAAATAGGAAAAGAAATAAACATTATTTTAACCCATTAGCATAATCATATTATAGTTTAATTAAGTCGTTATAACATCCTTAAAATTATGACAATCGAGTACCCAGGCCATTTTTTGGTAATTGTTGTACTGAATAAGTAAATAATAATGATATTTTCCACTCGAGCATCAAGAAGTGATTGCGATGATGTGTTTGACATTATTATTATAACAATAATGCGCTCACTGAATTCAAGACTATGTTATTATAAATACCGAATAGTATGACAAAATTGCGTACGTGAATGTTCCCCTTTTAATTTTGAAAACATGTTTAACTTACTGCAGAGTTATGTTGAAAACATACATCTCATAATTTACCAAAGTTGTAAAAAGAAAACATGATTGTATTTTTTCAAAAAGTTCACATACCTATAATGCATTTTGATTTTATTTATGAATGTGTAAGATAGTAATATCGTAATGTCACAACGTAGTGAAGATCTTAAAAACTTCAAATACGTTTACAAAGTTAAAATCATATGATTCCTAATATACATAATTTTGTCAGACTTCCGGACTTTGTAGTCGCAAAAATGAAATTATTATTATTATTATTATTTTATCTGTTTATTATTAATTTAAAAGGGACGAACCCAATAAAAATGTTTATGGTTGTTACATTTGACTGAATGACAGATTATATCGTATAATACCATAAAAATATAATATCATTACCAAGAAATAGATTGCTTACCATTAAAAATTCGATAACGATCAACTGATTACTCTCGCACTAATGTCCATAATTTTCCACACATAAACTACAGTCAAAATATTTCATGCTTATATAATAATTTTATTTCATTGACCTATTTCAAATTCCCGGTTTATATTAAATAATCTGAGAAAATGACCTTACGTCCGTCTATGATGTATTAGTTTATTACACACAAAAACTTTACTGTAATTATGATGTACAACTGTGCAAGGAAAAACAGTGCAACTCGGGTTATTATTTTATTTTACCCATATTTCAGTTAAAAAGCTAAATTTTTTAAGAAAAAGTTTCATAAGTTTACATCAAGGCATTCCACCGTAATCGTACGATTTGTAGTATAAAAGTTATAGTTATCCAGTATAATAGTCCTAAATTAAAGTTTAAATTAGGTCTAAATAAAGTATAAACTAGCTAATGCACCGACGTTACTGAATATATTTAAAATGGTAATCCTCAAACTTAAGTAGTCACCAATAATAGTCAATCAATACCAATTTATAAAGAAAAGACAATTCTTTTCGATGCCATAATACATAGTAATGCAATTTTGACCAAATTTCGACTTAGATACGTTTACCTTAAAAGCTATAGATTAGAAACCTGACGGCACAAAATCTCGTGGGACTGAAAATAAAATCTGTTTTTAAATTTCCGGTTTGTGCCTTGCACAAGTTGTCCGTTTCGACTAGAATTTAATGTGTACAATGACGACAGCAGCGATTGCAAATAATAGTAAAACCAAGAAACGGCAAAACGACGTAGTTAATTTTTCGTTGTTTACTTGTATAAGTAAGAGCTAAAGGTCTCAGGCCCTATATTATATAGTAATAGTCAAATAAAAAAAATGTTGCGAAAACGGAATAACTATACACAATATGTCAATATCTCAAGATTTGTTTTAATTGTAAACTAAGAAATCCAGAGAAATCCAGAACTGTAAACTTCGACATACCTACGTTATATACTCGAATACAACAATAGTTTTTAACACGTTTGACAGTCATTTTTCAAGTGCAGTGCACGTATATAAATCGTAAACAACACAGTTAATGAAATACAAATTCGAATGAAATTTTGAACAATCCATAACGTTTATTCAGTTTCACTTGTCAAAAACAAAGTAATATTTTTGGTTATTACATATTTATAACATCAAATATTTAACATTTTAATTATGGTAAGTAAGTACATTATAGCCTATAGGTGGTATCAGGATGTTAGGTTGTAGGACTTTAAGTACTCAGTGATATTACCAAATAATATATCAATTCGTAGTTAATTGTATGGTATAATGAGCTATATAGTAAATCATTATAAGTTTTTAGTGTTATTCTCATTTTATCGTTCGATTTATAGAATTAATTTTAGCTATTAAAAATGTAATTTATTCGGATTCGATGTGCATATCCTTCGATAATCACATTTTTACTTTTTACACAATCATAAATTACGACATTAATTTGACCATACATAATAGATCATAACCGCATAACAGCTTGATAGTGTAAGTGATGTAGTATCATTGATTATAAATACTATTTATAATATATAATAGTAGTAAGAACGATTATCATAGATGGCAGCAAAGAGTTTTGAAAACATCCAAGCGCATTGAAGAACCAAAATATATCCATACGAATAGGTCAAAATCAAATTTCTGCTTACAAGTAAAAAAAAGATCAACTGTTTCCTCTGATGATAAACCAATTAACTAATTTTAATTCATAAATGTACACGATAATAATAATATTTATTATCATTAATGAATTAAAATTGTAATAACTATAAATTAACGTTTTATTGCAACTTATACCTATAAAACTGTATAATATGGTTCCTTATAATATTTAACACACAGTTAAGACTTTTGGCATTTTTTTTTCAGTTAATGTAAATGCAAATGCAACGTAAATAAAATCTATTAATTTATTATGGATTTTAATAATATACTTTTAAAATGTTTCTAATGTTTCTATTATTGAATAATGAAATAATCGTATATTATATGTGATTACAATTTAATTTCATAACATTTCAGGTTTTGGCGTAGATTAGTTTTTGCCTCAAGCCGGCGATATAATTAAAACCAGTGTTTGGAAAGAACGCAGTCCATGAACGCACAATACTTGAACGTCATTTCGTTTTTTTCAACTAGTTTTTTAAAATTAGAACGTGAATGTTTATATTTCTAATGAATTTGAACGGTTTGTAAGACGTTAAAATGTATTTACCATTTAATAAATATTGATCAGTAATATTATATAATAACATTTTGCTACTATAAATTATAATATTCCTATTATTTGATTACAAATTATGAAAATAAAACACGTGGAATTCCAGTGGGCACGGCTCGACGTAAGACAACAATACTATTATAGTTTCCTCGATATTTAAACGATTCATACAAATAAAATAAAAACATTTAAATGAACGACCAAATAAACGAATTCATTTTTTTCAAAGAACGCGAACGAGTTCCTTTTCTAGGAATTGAACATGAACGTGAACGAATACAGTTTTCTAATCCACTTGCCGAAAACTGATTAAAACATAAATATGCACCTAAATTGAAGTATATCTGTATGTTAGATAATCGAAAATATACTATATTATTATTTATTATATAACGCATGTATGTATTTTTCATTGAATATTCAAACAACAAGTTAATTATCCTTTAATCGAAGTGATTTATAATGTTTGTTTTTTTACTGAAATATTATTGAACGAATAAATGGTATTTTTATATCTTGGTTGTTGTATTATAGTACAAATCTTTAATAGTTTTGAAAACGTCCTCGATTAAAACATAATATACTTTCATTTGTAGTAAATACAATTTGGTACTAAAAATTAAAATCCACCCAACTTAAGTCCTGCAGAATTTGTCAGGCTATATTATATTTTATATCATTTTGAATTTTCGAGTGACTTTAAAAAAGTGAGAAACAATTTTGAATTGTATTATGTGCCTACGCATCTGATAGTATGTCCAGATCAGACTCACCAACACTAATGCTTATTTATTTGTCACACAGACAGAGGGAAAACAATTCACCAAAATATCGTTCAATAATTTGTCTGATATATGTTTACATAAAAACACCTTTGATTACTACAGTACCGATAATTTTGTAAAAGATTTGAGTTGAATAATTACATATTTTCAATGGACTTTTTGAATGATTCGTTCTTAAAAGATAATAATATAGGTATTTATAATATTTAAAATAATTTGTCTGACATTTCCAAGCCTAAATCATTACACTAGAGAATCATACAAATATAATGTTCCTTCAGTTTTAAGATAAATGTCATTGTACATTTTTATCCAAAAAATAACGTGACACATTAGGTATACATTATAATATAATAGTAAAATGTACAATCATACATAGAAAATACCTAAAATACCTAAAAACCTTTTAAAAATGAAATAGCAAAAAATAAAAACCACATTCAGCATTAAAATATAAATATATGTTAATCATTTCATCATTCGTTTAAAACATTCATCATAAAAATAATAATATATTTGTATGAATTGTATAAATTATCAAGTTGAACGCGTATCATGAGATTTCGACGGTTTTCCATGAATATTATAGATCGCGATATGCGTGTGAAATATTAGTGATACTCATTAAATAGGTCTACGTCTACTTATTAGTTATTACTTATTAGTTATTACTAACTATCAAAATTATATTATGAATCAGCAAATTACTTTTACTTGTTATTCGTCATTGCGTCTTATCAGATAAGTTTTAATGTAATTATTAATAATATAATTTAACTACCTAGGTTAAATGTTCTATATATATTTATACAAAATTAGCCGTTTATTTTACAATAATTGAACTCATATTTATAATATATTCGTATAATCACTAAATAATTGAAAAATGTCTAATTCCCTAGGTAGCCATTTGTTAAATATATTTTATTATAAACAAGACTCAACTACTGCATGTATGCACCAACTGATTTTATATAATAATGCATTATCATAGTTGTCAAAATACAACTATCATGATCGGAAGTAAAAGAGATACCTGCTATATTTATTAATTATTATTATGAGATATCCAACCAAAAAATTGCTCAAAGAGTTGAACGTCTTAATTTAAAAAAAAGCGTTTAAGTAGGTACCTAATTAGTAATTAAGACATGTACTTATATATATGAAAAAAGTAAAACACATCTAATTGTGCTGTTTAAACTTTAAATCATGGAATGATTAAAAGATGTACAGTAAACACTAAACAAATACTTGTTAGCGAAAGGTTTTCAATTTTCTTAGAACCCTGCAGTTATTTAATATAATGCCCACCAATTAATCGAACATGCAATTTCCATTACCTATCTATTATTCAAAAAGCTTATCTCACACTGGCTATATTATTAAAAGATTATGACACTGCTAAAACTAAAACACACATTTGTACATTATATTTTCTTTTTTTTTTTTGTATACACAATGTACTATAGATGTCTAATAATTTTTATTGTTACTATTAATTTTATTTATTATATAATAAAATATTATTTAATAAATTTAAATTTGCCATGGATTTTAGATGACCTTGAACCTCTGCACGAGGTATCTCCGTAAGGTCCAGCAGTAAAAAATATATATATGCATGTATATTGTATATACATGTGCATACATTACATTATTAATTATAAATTATATAATATTTAAATATTTAATATTATTATGTTGTAACAATTATTTTCAATATTATATGATATAAATTATACATCTAAATTAAAATGTATTTATGAGTGTCACCAATGAGTGGCTTGACTTCTCTCCTCAGAGTTTGTTCATTTACATTATAAACTATACGTATTATTGTTTTAAAATGTAAAAAAAATCTTATAGGTACGTTTGATGCTTTATGCATGTGGCTGACCAATATCTTATGCCAAATCCAGAAGGTCAAAACGAGTTTAAATATTTCTGGTTTCGGACCCAAAACTAGGTTAAATTTTTTCAGGTTTTTGATCACGGGTAATAAACGCTATACATTTTTCCGGCTTTGAAATGTATAGAAGTACAATTTTTCCGGGTTACACACGCATGTTGGGTAACGTGGTTAAAATGCATCTTTAATGCAAAGTAAATACAAATCTTGTTAACGTGCTTATCATGAATTAAACTGTTTTTTTTTTTATAAAGGCCAGTTATTAATTATTGGTTGGGAATTTGGAATAGAATGGCATGATATTATAATTGGCCGATATCGTGCTAGCACAAACCACTCAAATAAATTTGCTAATATTTCTGATTTCTTATTACCTATATACCTATAATTATTATTAATTATGCATGATATTTAATAGAAACTCACATTCTACTAGCAATTAAAATGTAGTATTTTATACAGTCGAGTCAAGATAACTCGAAGTTGAAGGGAGGTAAAAATCGCTTCGGGGTATCTATTATTCGGGACACCTAACTCAAGGTACCTAACCAAACCTTAATCTGAATTAAAAAAAAATCGAGATGTCAAGTTCTTCGAGTTATCACGACTCAACTCTATTCTTATATAGATACTACTCCGGCTTCCAGGCTACACGTTATCGGAAATCAGTCTCATTAACTGAACGGACGGTGTTTGGTTTTTTAAAATATCATCGGAATGAGCTATTGCTGTGGAAGATTCAACATGAAGTGCGGAGTCGGGTCATAATATAGGTATACGTATTATGTGTGTACGATGTGTCATGTGTACTTGTAAAAGATAATAAACTCGATGAATTTCGCAGCGCTGAAGTGGCGCTGAATTGTGTCAACAAATAATAATAGGTATTTATGCATTTTTTATCTATTTTCAGATGATCTTTTTCTATTCCTCATCGCCACTTTAAATAGTTGTAATTATACATTCGTCTTATACAATTTTAATATCTGACCTATATTATAGGTTAACGAAGTGGAAGTCCAATGGAGAGACGATAGATCTCTCACATATGACCTTTTTTTAAAATATACTTTTAATAGTAAATGTAAAAATCAGTCACATCCCCCCTCCTGCCCTTGACAAAGTCATTTGACCACCCCTCTTTGACGTTCTGTCCAAAAATCTCAGAACCGCAAATGCCCAAAAATGTACTGTTTTTAGAAGTCTTTAAATTAAATCGTATACCTACGGACGTTTCTCGATATAACAACCGCCCTGTAAAAACATACACATTTATGCTGAGGACTATCTAAGGCGAAGCGTGTTGCATTCGCACAGACACCTGTGTACAACGTTTGTGTAAAAATAAGCTTATGACCGAGCTTTCACGGCTGTGGCGAGGACGATGAACCCACACGTCGTATGTATAACATGTTTTATATTATACGCTTCACATAATATTAATAAAATCGAGTATTGTTGTTTGTTATATCAACGGCGACTTAGCCTCGACGACAACAATGATTGTTTTTTATTATGTTTTTAAAAAGATTGTGCGCGGTGCATACTTGTGATGCGGGCGTTGGGTTTGACAATGGCGATTGTGTACAATGTTATAATAATATTGGAAAAATCAAGACTAGCTAGCGTTACTGAGAGAGAGAGAGAGAGAGAGAGAGAGCGAGCGAGAAAACCAGAAAATCTAATCAAAAAATAATGGAGCAGTAGACGACTTTTTTATATTGTTATTAGGACCCGCGAAGCAGAAGCCGTATCGTCGCGACAAACAAGTCGTTCACGTGCCGATCACGAGCTCGCCGCCACCGCAAATTCAAATCTCCGCATCACCGTCGAGATCGTCCAATACTTACAATTCGGCACCAAGGCATTATATATCAATGCACCTACAATTTTATATTAATTTTTCATTGAGGTGTTACCATAAATTATATTACTGTTATGAGTTTATGACGGAAAAATTCACCCGTCATATACTATAATGATTTTTTTTATCGTATTATAGTAACTTGTTTGGATATTGTTTCTATTTTTTAATTATGATAACATTCAAGTTTATGACAATATATTTTGTCTCGGTCGTCAACTCTTAAAACAAATTAGCAAGTCATTGTATACTCTTATGTATTACACTCATAACTCCATAGACTAATACTTATTATTCTATACCCAGCGGCGATGGTCGTCGGTCATCGTGCATGGCACGCGTGCGGTCAAACGATTTACGAGTTAAATTGATAATCTATTAATTTCGGTGCGTGTCTATACCTATCGGCTGTCATCACAGACGTGTGCAGTTGAACAAACCGAAGAAACTTTTCCATTTCTTAAAAAAAAGTTTCGACCAACGACGACACGACGTTTGGACGTTTATAGGTGACATTGAAAGTATTTTGTGTCGTTGTCTCTGATGTTTACGATCAGATGTATAAACTGTGTGATTTACGGTTTGTTGATTTACTTGAATATTTCTATCGGCTTTGAAAAAAATATGGTTATTGTTGTAACGCGGGTATGAGAAAGCGGTCGGGAATGGCACTTAATCTAGACAAGTGACGTTTCAAATCTGCCAGTCGGAAAACCGCGAAGTCTATACGGTACAGGGGTCCTATTCTTAGATCCATCGAGATTGGTTGTCGAAAATAATTGTTACTATAGATTGTGAACTTTCGATCGAAATAATTGAATCGACCACGAATTGCCAATCATTCGTTTTCTCAATCATCTATCGAATATTGATGAATCGAAAAGTGTTTTCGATTATCGAAAAAAAATTTAATTTTTACTTCATCGTAAACAAAATTCGAAATCAACTGTCTTAAATCTATACAATAAACGCAACGACACAAATACGCATATTTACTATACAATATGTAACCATACTATATACAGTTGGAGGATGATTTCAATAATCCCAACCAATATAACCAGTAACCACACTCCATCAAATGCCACAGACGGTGGCGACGGTACATACGTCTTATTATACATATATACAATGTATTATAATTATTGTGTGGTACTATATAGTATAGTGTGGTAATTAATAATTATCATTTTTGTATTGCGCATGGCGCAGTCGTGCATTGTGCGTTTCGCCGAAGACGATAACGGTGAAGCTTAAATTGTTACCATATTACTATTATGTACACAGAACAGTACAATAATAAGACTTAACAACTACGCCACAACGACGGAATTATTATTTCTGTTGTTATTCAATGGAATTATTATTGCTGCGGGCAACCCAGGAATGCGCGATCGTCGAAAAAAATAAAGAATATCGAAAAAAAAAACTGTGTAGGTACTAGGTAATACCTCCTATATTGATAAAAAATATATATAATAAATACATAAATTATTATGATAGTAAAAACAATCGGCGTCGGCTGTGGTTTTAGTGCAGGACAAGGAATGCACCACAGCCAACACGTACGGATATGAGATAAATATTATTATAATATTGTCAATAAATTATGATTTATCTCAAGCGAGAGACTCTATGCTTCAATAGAATTCAAAACAGTTACTGCTGTTATTATTGTAGATCGTATAGAATTGTATAAAAATTATTCTTGGTTAAGGTCACAGTTTTCTTTTATCGCCATAATTATGCTAGGTACATGATTTATTTCGATGGCTTTAATTTTTACGATCTTATTCCTAATGAAAAGTTCTGCTAAATTAAGTGTTTGTCACAGATTTTGTGTGATTCGATTTAGAAATTAAAAATATTTTAAAACCATTGAGTTCGCTCTACGAAACAATATATTGCATTTACTTAATAGTTAACAGAAGTATAAGAAAGGAATTTTTTTTTAAATTTAAGTGGTATTCGGTAAAAATGTATCAGATATGAAATGAGAATTATATAATATGCTCGTTTATGATAAAACAACAATACAATATGAATACGAGAATATTTACGCGTTTAGCACATTACAATAGTTAAATAGTTTCTGTTATAGTAAGCAAACACGCGAATAATATGTGATTTATTATTTTAAATTATCGTTTTAAGTATTACGTAGTCGTAAAGATTAAGGAGCGCCAAACCAGCATTTATATTTTACAATCTCTCTGATCTCAGTTCATTAGGATTACAGAATAATTATATAAAGCTACATACATTGTTTAATATTCTAACATAAATCTTCAAAATTTAATTATAAAAACAAATGATTTCTGTACGAAATAACGAACAATCGAAGTGCATGACATTTAAAATATCTGATAGACTGCAAGGTTTTAAAAAAAAGATTTTAAAATATAATTTTTGCAATCGTTTAAATCATTTCATAACGTTTGGTCTGACATTACTAACGTTGTTTTATTGTTTAATTATATGTTTCGTCATAAACCAAATATGAAGTTCACTTTTTGGAATATTACGAAGTGGGTAGAGCAATAGTCCCGTAATGTTGCGCGGTGGTTGATGAGAAGGTAAACGCGGATGTACGTATAACGTCTTCTTAATATTATTGTTACTTTAATATTTTAGTGCTCGCGAATAATAATACTATAAGACATTTATTATTGTAGTTTATTTTTAATCGATGGTGTTACGAAACGACACAGTTGCATCTTCTTGTTCGCCACAGGTCGCAGACTCATTCTACTGTTGTGCTATATATATATACACTGCCTACGTTATAGAACGCCGCCGCTTCCTGTTTCGCCGCCGTCGGTAGAACAAAGCGTACCGCCGCCGATGCCTATTAATTAATTAATTAGCTAGGTAATTCAGATTCGATATGACGCGCGATCGACGATTTTCCAAATATAACAGCAACACAAACGCAATAAATGCGATTATGACTATAAAATAATAATAGTCGATAATAACGCTAATGCGCCGGCAATTGAGATTACAGTAGTTATTAAATTAAAAAATAAATCAAACACCTTCCTATCATACTACACTATTGTTAAAACATTGAGTTGCTGTAGTTTTTGTGCACATTATACTCATGCAACGCATTTACGCAGCACCGTCGGCCAGAGGATAATAAACATTTTTTTGTTGTTTTCGAAAATATGTGTTAAGGAAATGCTAAGCAAATCGCTCATCTTTGTACGCGTCCGTGCCTCGCTATCTCCGTTTGTATAAATAATTTCGCAATATCTACGCACAGCGGTTGCTAATAACTATGCGAAATTCGTACATCGGTCTGGATAGGGTACCAAAATAACTTGCAGACTCATTACCGTGGTTGCGTAATGCGATTGAAGAAAATAAAATCAAGCGGAGGACTACCCCCACCCCCACCACAGCCTCCGTCGCGATCCCGACCGACAGCCACATATATATATTATTGTGGATTTGGCGATCTGCCACTGCTGCAGATGATGTCGACGGACGATGCACTCCCAAAGTGTATTATACAACGAGCGTGAGCATTCATTTCGCCAGAGAATTTTCAATAGAGAAAAAACCGATCGCCGGTCGCGGTTGTAAATATAGACGTAGACTGGCGCGGACGAGGTCGCCGGCCGGTCCATTCGTCGTCGTCGGCGGTGGCGGTGGCGATTTCCCGTCGACATTGGGACCAGGTATCCGAAGACACCGACGTCCTTCGCGACCAGTAAACGGGTGTAAATATAGTAAATACGATATAACATGTTATCACATTATACCGTGGTCGTAGGAACCTACGATTTATGTTTATACGTGTTGAATAAATGTAATATATATATATATATATATATGTGTGTGTGTGTGAATGACATTGTGCCGTCCACTAGCTCTACGTCTACCTTCATCGTAATGGTTACACCTGCTATGCAGACCTAGGTATAATGATTTATAAATGCTTTATAATCGAGAATTGTATAGCTACGGTCCTCGATGCTCTCTGATAGTGATTTCTGTGTGGCGATGGCTAGGGATTATGGGTTTGCGTTTTAGAATATTTAAACGGTTATCGATATGGGTGTTACGACAATTATTAGCAGTACGGCAGTCGGTTTGAAGCTACGCACGTGGCAAGTATATACTTGATCCTAAAGGCAATGTCCGCTTCAGAACTTTTGCACCAGGTGGGACAGGCTGAGGCCCACATTTCACAGGGAGGAAAAACACTTTTACTCGATATATATATATATATATATATCACAAATAAAATTAAGTAACCTCAGGATCTTACAATATTTATATTCGTTTTAAATTAAGGACGTTTCAAACGGTTAGTTGTTGAGTACGTTCCAATTATCGAACTTAGAAAACACTATCAGTGTTCAATTGTTGGTTTTTTAAATTTAAATTTTTCATGGATCATAAGTAACCCTGGACCTCCATACGAGTTATCTCAGTAAGATCCAGTATAGTCTGTTACGAGATATAAATTTAAAAAATATATATACATTATATTACATAAATACCTACCTATTACTTATTACTTATAGGTTGTAATGCATTTAAATATTTAGCATTATCATTGAGTGTATAATATATATATATATTGAACAAAATATTGTATAATATATTATACTCAGTGACATTATATTGTGATAATTGTTTAATTATATTTAAAAGTATTGATCATTTGTAATTATTAATATTTTACGTACTCATTACTTACTAGCTTATTAATTATTATATCGTAAAAACAAATAAATGAACATGGATAATGCTGTTTCCTTTAAGAATGATAATATTTAATAGGTCAATTCCCTCTATTATTTAAGTTAGCAGCACAAAATCGTGACTGCTAATCGTACATTTTGGTATGTTATGACTTATGACCACTGATTAAAATTTATAATCCAAACAATTTATTTATTTTAATTTATAAGCTATAAGATTATAACCAATGGTAAGACGGAGGCAAAACAATATGTGGGTGGGGCATATTAATAGGAATTCAATATATTATTCAATAATTAGAGGACGTGTAATTGTGTGCGTAATAAATGGTCAGCTTGGGCCTATCATAATATAAAGCTTCCGCATGCACATTACACTATCGCTCACAGTACATATTCGCTAAAAATATGTGTAATGTGCATATATCTACTATTATGTCGGATATGAATTTCGAATAATACAGATTAAATGAATTTGTCAACGATATTCTACTTTCCATAGATTTTTCCTTTTTAAATTTTTTTCTTTAATATGCCTTGACTTATAAATATTTATTATTTTGTAATTTTAAATAATGCTAATATTTAAAAATCAATGGGAAAACATTTAAAAACATAGAAAAGTTAATAGGTTGGTAATTTCAAATTTGTTTTCATAATATGTTATCAAGCTATAGAAAATCTTCTTACAATGCACAAAAGATTGATACTTTTTATAGGTACATAGAATGATTATCTGTACCTACATAAGAGTCGCCTTAATCAACTAGGTATCGTTTCTTATTGATTCTTCCGGCCCACTTGTTGTACCTATTCGATATTTCAAGGTTGGGTTAGGTTAGATCCTTACAGATTGGTTATATAATTTTAATATTATCAAACGAGAACTTAAACTTATTTCGCAGATGTAAAACTTTGAGCACTAATAACTGTTGTTGTGTTATAGTAAAATTAGGATGTACGCGCATTTTCTTATGAAATAAATGAAGGGTAAATACGTCATCGAACATCGGTCATCAGCCAGAAAGACGAAGAGAAACAGGAAAACAAACCCGAAAATAAAAACAACAAATGCGAAAATTGCCAGAGGGCAGTGACGTCAACGGCGACAAGTTTTACGCGCACATTATATCATTATAATATTATATTATGGGAGCGGTTGTTTATTATACAGGGTGTTTAGAATAGATTATTTACATTTAAATTTAATTTCAAAGACAGATTGTCAATTACTATTTCCTGACATATCCTATAACATTACACCAATTATGCTTTATAGGTACTTATAGTATAGGTAATAAAGTATAATAATTCATTTGTCTTAATAATACGTAATATATTTATTGTTTAGATTTAAATATGTAATTTTGGTTATAACTTCTTATAAGTTAACTTAGAGCTAACTTATAACTGACCACATACTCACACATAAGTTCAGTTGAAAAAATTAATTATGTCTGCAATATTATTAGGAAAATACTATGTCACCTGATATTAATGCGGAAAACAAATCATTTTAACCAAACAGATGTTGTGAATAAATTAAACCGATATTGTTTATTAACTGTAAATTTACCGCAGACACTACTCAGTAACTTATTAATCATGATAAAATATTAATTCTAATTTATTACAATATGTATTAACTATTAACCAACTACTTAAAGAATCTCTACTTGATAACAGTGATTTAAACCCTTAATACTTATGTAAAGTAAAAATTGTCAATCATTTTACATACCTACCTATTATAATGTTTGTATTGCATTTTGAAAATAAATCTTAAGTCGAGTAATATTTTTTTTTTACTTTATTGAAACTGCTTATTTTTCATTCAACAATTAATAATTTCATGTTTAAATAATTGTTCTTTTCAAACCGATTTAAAATAATAATTTTTTTTATATAATATAAACAGGAATATATGTAAAGGTGTTTAAAAACAAGTCAGGTTTCAATTTTTAAATCTATTTTTCTCTCGACACTACAAATTTCAATACTAATTACGTGTTATAGAGTATGAAAAGAAATACAAAAATGTATATCTTAGTTTATCTTTGGCCCTCATATAATATGTATTAGATACGCAGATAGTATTTTTTTTGAGACTTTTTTAAACCGGATGTACAGTAAAGAAATAAAGTTGTGCAGGCCACTCATCTCTCACCTTGATCCAGGTAGTGCATTATCCTGAGTGGATCTCAAACGCAATACAAGTTACAACCATGGTCAATGGTTAGATAAATTAATTTCATCAAATATGAAAATATTAAACACATCACACGGTAACGTAATTATAGTATTATTGAAGAAAATCGAAAAGGAACAACTATATATTCTAGATTCTCAATCACTATATATTTTTAGTCACGAGACTTTTACAGGAGCTGTTTCCTTTTGTACTACTCGAATTTGAATCCATACCAGTATGGCAGTATCTATACTTTAAAGTAGCCAGGAATCTAAAAAAACTCAAGAACAAAAATTTAAAAATTGAATATTTGACATTTTCAAACATGAACTTTCATCAAAACACGATCTTAGCTATTGTTATTGTGGCTGAATTGGAATAAAACTGTTTTGTTTAACAATAAGTATAATAATTGTATGTACGAAAATACTGTAAACTACGATGTGAAAAATACATAATCCAATAGGTACCTACGTCATAATTATTCGATTCGGTCCGAGTAGCGTAGACCTAAAGTTATTGCCAAAGTAGCGAAAACAACTTGTTTACGAAAATCAGTAAGGATCAGGTTGGACGTGGTTGAGCGCAAAAGCACAGTAAATGAATATAAGATTGCACATCCACAATAGAAATTATATAGGTTTCTAATAATTACTCTGTAAATTATAAGTTCTAAAGAAACTATATCTTAGAAAAGATTCATACAAAGTATAATATTAAATATACGTATAGAGAACAGGTTCACATATTAATATTATTCTATTTTAATATTCCTGTCGTGACTCTCATCGTAATGATTATAATGTTATTATAATAAACTGATTGTCACCATTGACATCGCATCTTACACATTTATTGTATATCATTAATTGATGACATATCATTTTTGGCTTTTACATTTACAAGCATTGATATTTTTTTTTCACATTTAATAACCTAACCTACGTTGCGGTTTTATTACCATTATTAAATTAATTACACTTTTGATGGATACAAATACTACCTATTGGCTATTACCTACACAGCTATTATAATATATAGGTACCTACAGTTATTTCATACATTTGAATTTATTATGGTGTATTGGTGTTTAGCAGCTATATTATTTACCACCAGTCGTTTCATTGTCGATTACAATTTTATTGACCCACTGGCATTAATTATATTGTTATAATTATTTTTATTTTGAACATGTCTAATATATATACATTCTCTATACGTAAATTGATACCGGAAACTTAAGTGTGCCTAACGTGCACAATGTCACTATAGTCACTGCAGTTACGCTCTTTATACATTTGTATAGAATTATACGTTATTTGCATAATGTAAAACGTTCAGAAAATAAAATGAAAATTGATGATATCAATATTATAAAATACGAATAGTTGGTGGAAATCATAAGTGTTAACTAATATAGGTGGACAAAAAACGTAGTGAGAGATTTGCGAGGTTTTTTGAAATTTTTTTTCCCGGCATTCAATTATAAATTATAATATTATTATGATCTCATGTTCCAGGTCTTTGTGTATATTTTACTGTTTTCTATTACAAATTGCAGGAGAACTTCGCAGAGGAAAGTTTACCACTTACGTTCTTCGTTCTGCTAGTTCATATGCATATAATAGGTCTATAGATATAAATTAATGATCGAAAAAATATGAGTCTAGCATATTTTTGGTTTAAACATGTGTTTTTCCAATGAATACCTAACGTATTTTTTATTTGTGTAACTATAGTGTTCAGACATCCTCTTTTTCCAGAATAAAAGTTTTTCTTGCAGTTGAATCAACTTAGCCGAGAAAGACTAACTTTAAGTTTTCTCATATCGTTTGTATTAGAAATAGATTTTAAAATAACTTTTTAATGCAGTTATTAATAGGTACCTAGCAAAACGTCAAGTGATAATATAGTTAACAATATTGCAGTAGAAAATCCATACTCAAAAAAGTTAGCTAAACTTCCAGTAATTGTTACATTAGTGTATTGTGTAGTCTATTGGGTAGACGTGTAGTCTATTATACGACGGTTAGCGCCGATATTCGGAATTTGTTGTGCCTCAAGTGCAGGAGACGCTTACTACTGTTACTACCCAGTATAAATATTAAATTGCTCTGTGTATTGTGTATGATATTATTATATAATATCAGTGGTGGACTATCGGGAATTTTCCTGGTAGGCAGCGAGCCGCTGCAGTTCATACAAATAATAATAAATTAGAGGCATTCCTGCTTATAGCTGAAGTATATCCAGAACGAGACCTATTTGAGGACTGGTCAGTTTTTCCAGTTCAAATTGTTCTTCATAGTCCGTCACTGCACAATATTATAAGAATTGGGAGGATTTAATCAAATTTATTGCGAGTGTACCAAAATCCGTTGATACATCACCAACATATATAGACACAAGTGGACGCAAAACCCACATGTATCTTGTGTCCGTTTACATACATACAACATTGCAAAATTCGTGTTCAGCTGCAGTAAGTTCTAATGTTGTGTAATTACCTTTAAGGTTAGAATGAACTGACAAATACCTATATTACCGAACTTATAGATTAGAACATTATCTTTGTTTGCTCATGGTTTTTTCCAACAATATTTTTATTTTAGAATTAAAACTCATAACCTGCTTAAAAATTAATACATCGTAAAATACCCACGAGAAAATACAGATAATGTTTTAAGTTTATAATAGGTCAAATACTATATAGGTAATTAATGCAACTATAATATAGTTACTATACATATCTATACAAATGTTCTATGTTGTACGTTTGTAAGACGGAGACAACACATGCGAGTGTCGGAGTGTGTTATACAATAACAATAATCAAATGATAATTTTTTTTTATTGGAATGATCACCTATGTTATGTTTTTATACATCACGCGACGACAGTCGTCATAATATAATAATGATTTAATATATTATTTATAAAAAAAATTATGCAAAGCGGTGAATGATATAGAAAACAATAATGAATCTATAATTATTCGCAATAAAAAAAACTACGCCGAAAATAATCACACAGAAAGTGACGTTGCAACAACTATCAGCTGAAATACGTCGTCGTAGTTGGCGCCGCCGCCGCCTGCTTGAAGACTAAAATATTGTAATGCCATATAACATTGAAATAATTAATAAAAAATATCATGGAATCATCAAAAAACCATTGCGGACGTGTTCGAGATAAAAATAAAATCTTTCGTGATTTACCAAGATGTTTTTATTTTATTTTCCCTGTAGTTGAAAGTTAGGAAAAATGTACAAAGCAGACCGCGTGATACGTCTTACAAACGTATTATATATTTGGATTTAGTTGCAAAACCCATATTATTGTGTTATTGATTTTAATATGACAGTAAATTGACCATTATGTATCATCAAAATAATTAAAAGGTAAAAATAGGTCTACATCAGCAGTCTTTTCGTTCTTTTAATTTTAATACGAGTTATGATGAGTATTTTAAATTGTTATTATTGTCTACGCTTTAAAAGCAGATAGATAGATGTTAAGATTTCAGCCTTCTAATAATTGACGCTAGGTACTGCTAAACTGGCAACTGCCTCGTCTATGTATTATGTAATAATCCATTGAGTGTATATGTTGTAAAAAATATAATAATAATGAATTAAACGTCGAATGTTAATACTATTTAGCAGCTGGACAATAAACTACAAAGTATTCATAGCCTAGTGCAAAATGAAATCAAAACGCAGTACACCATAGTAAATAATATTTAACGGGTTGCACAGAGAATGATAGTACATAATATTTTTTTAAATTTCAATTGTCATAAAGGCGCATTGTGAAAATCAAGACATTTTGGTTTTGACACATACCACAACATATCTTATATTATAATACGTGTAATGTGAATATACCTACGTCCTACGACAATTTATTTACCTAGGTATATAATAATATACATAATATATATATTTTAATTGAAAACATTATCGTATATAATATTACATAAATAAAAAGTGGAAACTGTACGTTTAAGTACGTAAAAAAACAACGCCAAACTACATTGATTATTCACCTCTGATATTCATCGTTACTGCTGCTTTTGCTGTTTGTTAATTGTGTAACGATTTATGTCTAATTATATACTATAGCAAGTTATTTAAATAGACCACGATTACTCACCGATTAAGACGAATAGTTTTGAGACTGGCACCATCAGTTGCATGTCGGTGATGTATCCAACCCTCGATGCCGACCACCGGTCGAAAATTTCAAAGCTCCGAAGCGTTGCCGATTGACGTCTAACTGCAAACACAATCAGCTATGTATGGCTAGAAAAGCAAAACGGTTCGATTGTAATTTTTGTGCATGCCAATTCAGTCAAACGCGTATAGGTACAGCAAAAAAGTATTAGTAATAATGAAGAAAAAATCGTCTCGTGTCCAGGCAAAGCAGCAAAATAATATGTCTTCCCGAACTCACCAGACCGGCAGTATAAATGTCTCCTGTCGATTGCATTTTTAAAGCTAACACTGCCGAGCAGTGCCGTAATTTTTTCATCTTTTTGTCGGAGGAAGGGTGGATAAATATTACCCAAAAAATTATTTGTACCTATATGTATTACAAGCACTTCTCAAATACAACTATACACGGCACGCATGTCTGGCATGTGTGATGTGTACAATGCACTTACGTACATACACTTAAACATACAATTAGGTACCTACGTATTTAAATTATATAGGCAGAACAACCAACAACCATACAGAGGAATACAAATATGTAATATTTTAGTTTCACAGTCGCAGACCGCAATGTATCTTACTATATAATCTATATAAATTATAAAGGTAATAATACCCTCCCATGTGTAATATTATTTACAACATTAAAATAAAAGTATATAATATAATATTATATGTACCAATTATTTTATCTATATTTTTTGTGTGGAAACTATAGGCTCTATAATATTATACATTATTATTATCTTTGTTATTATTAATTAACAGCCTAACACAGGAATTCGGTTTTTTTGAATTATTTCCATAATTTATAATACTATGTATGGTATTATTGTATTACGCAATATTTAATTGGTACGCTAAATGTGTGAAACGTGCCAGTTATAAGACACTCGCGTGTCCCCCATAATTGCACCACTGTTCTCAAGAAAAGTGTCGTAAGTATTTGCACTTGTATATTTTCCAACACCTGTTCATTTTTCCGATTTATAGGTTCAATTTGTGTTTGCTCCGCGAGAACATAACCGGAAATGCGTACTACGCGTTTCCATTCGAAGCCCATAGGATCTATGCATTGGTATATGTATTGTAACAATACCGCACCCTCTGATCAGCTAGTCGATCAGTGACGTCTAATCAACTACAATATCAGTTAGAGTAATAACAATGAGAGTAACAATAATTCACCAACCTATTATATTATCGCGTTGAATAATAATAATATTATTGTAGTTGGGCGATTGCTGGTCGTGCCGCGGCAATTTCCGGGTTCGACGTACCCGACGGCCGTCCGGCTAGTGAAACAAGTCCGGCGCTGAGGAAGACGACCACTGAATACTATCCGGACGTCGACGGCTGCGTATGATGAACGGAGATGACCGAAGGAAAAAAAAAATTAGAAAAACAATATTATACTATCGTTATCGGTTTGAACGCTACCGACGCCGACGCGGAAACGACTGACCGCGTGACAGCGACAGCAAGTCGTTATATATTGTACCTATGATACGATTACGAGCGACGATCGAAAATAACGTACTTGCCGGCGACGGGTCGTGACGACCGACGCGGATCAGTCGGTGAGCGCGAGAGAGATAAGCGGCGAGGGAACGCGTGCGACGGCGATGATAACAATATTATTGTTGTTGTTGTTGTTGTCGCTGCGGTTGTTACGACGCGATGCCTACTGCAGCTGATGCTGGTTGTGCCGCCGCCGCCGTTTACGGACGATGTGTGCCGCTGGTAACCGAACCGGACTGAATGACGGTCATCTAGGGCCCGTCCGCGGTTCCCGCAAAGATCGCGATCTGTCAGTGCGTGTGCGTGGCGGCGTGGTGCATACCGCGAGCGTGAGTACGTGCGATTGAATGACGATGACGAGATAGTAGTGCTATAGTCGTAGCGCTACGTGGAATGGGAACGAGACTACGTGTTGTTGTTGTAGTAGTACAGTGACTGGTGGCCGCCGCTACTACCACCACCACCACCACCGCGTAATGAAACGTTGTAAAATAACAATATCGTTTTGCCGCCGCCGACGACGACGACGACGGCTGTTGCAACTGGGCCAAGACGTGCCAAGCAGTGCGTGCGTGCGTGCGTGCACCGTTGCAATATTCCGCCGCCGAGTGCAACAGCTGCCGTCGCCGTCCCCGCTAGACGACCCTCGTCGGAAGTCCTCGCTCGGAGATCGGAAGCGTTGATTTGCCGCCGTCGTCTACTCGTCTCTGTTTCCGGCATACACTGCACTAGTGTTACAAACGCGTCGCTGGGGGAGCAGTTCAGATACGTGTGTTCTGTTTCCAACGCATATATCGTCTAAGTATTCTGAAAACGAATTTGATTCCGTTGCTGCAGTTTGCAATATAGGGAGAACGAGGGATTCGTCTCTGAAAACGGTAGTGTCCCCTTTTTTGAGAATCATGTCCCCTTGTCCCGACCGGCGAGCATCGTTACTGCCAAGTCATGTTTCTTCCAAAATTATTACCATTTGGAATCTGAGAACCAATAGTCATACTTGAGATTTCATGTCGTTGTCGTTTTACGCTACTCTAAATATTATATTCTCAAAATCGTACTTTTCCACTCATAGTGTGGTCTAATTTTAGAGATAGTTTATGTAGAATAGTACCTAACTACAATTAAATGCGAATCCTTTTATGCACAATTATTCAAACAATTATTTAATCAGCCAAATCGAGAGACACTCAGTAAGCCTATGCTCGTCATACGTAGTAAGGCCGACTTACCATCGTACGCTCTAAGCTACATGACACTCGCCTAAAACAATATTGGATTACTGTCCCTTATTGGAGAACGTTAAACGATCTCAAATAAAACTCGATCTCAATTTTCGGTCGGAAAAACTTTTAGTGGTGTACTTAAGGGCCGATTTTTTAGCCCATACTATACGAATATTCGGTGGCCAGAAAAATAATGCAACTGCTATAGGTTCGCTGTATCCGTTTGTATTAAGGGTAATTCAAACGAATACAGTAATAAGCAGTACATCATGATTCATGGGCTTTTTGTAAATGTGTGTAAAAAAAAAATGTATGTATCGATGATGGTTGTGTAAATATTAAAACTATCATAAAACGATAACCTGTGTTATAGTTGTTGTTCATGCACGTGCGACCGTCGCACCTAAGTTCTTGCTGAGTTTCACGACACTAAAGTTATGACTAGGGCCTGGGTTTAAATGCAATAAATATCTATTATATCTATAAAACATGCAGATTCATATAATAAATGTGATAAAAATATGCAAAATGAATTTTTTTAGTTAAATAAAACATAATCTAAATATATGTATAGAAAAGTTTATTAAAAAAATTCAAAATAACATTTTTTTAATGATATTATGTACTCGTAAGTATAAAAGTGTTAAAAATTAATTAAAGTAATATACATAATATTATTATTTTAAAACTCTGAATAATTTTATTTTATGAAATCGTGTTTAAAAGTATTGCACTATTTATATTCAATTATTATTATGGAAAGAGTACCTACTAGCAACTAGCATGAAGTAATAAAAATCGATTTCAAGAGGACGCAACACCCGCATGTGTTGTCCTACAACATATCAAAAACTGTTTTGAGCGAAATAGAACAACTCAAGCTGTAGCCAAAGCTAAGCAATCAAATTTTCACATTATAAACAAGAGAACATTTACTGTGCAACATCGTTTTTATTTGTTTGGTATCACAAATACAAGAAAAGTTCTTATTGCTTAAAAAATTAATAATTTCAAACTTAAATAACTTTTCTTGTATTTGTGATATCGAAAAAATAAAAACGATGTTGCACATTAAATGTTCTCTTGTTTATAGTGTGAAAATTTGGTAGCTTAGCTTTGACTGCAGTTTGAGTGGTTTTATTTTGCGCAAAACAGTTTTTGATATGTTGTACGTTTGTAAGACGGAGGCAACACGTGCGGGTGTAGCGTCATCTTAAGTTTTCGAATTAATAACTTCTACGATTATCTTGAAGCATACTTTTGTACTTGGAAGACCTTCTTTCCACGTCACAAAACAAATAACTTATGACTTAAGAGTATTTTAAAATGATCAAACTATTATTTATTAGAATTTTAAAATTAAAATACAAGAAAGATGGTTAGTGAATTGTATTCAATTTGAATTCAATATGATATAATATCATTGTTTACGAAAAACGATCCTGAGCGGAGACGGTTGTTATTGATACGGTAGCCGGTTAGTTGAATTAATATTATAATATTATTCTTAAATTATTAGTTATGATGGAAAAATATTAAATATACCTATACAAAATTGGGCTGTTTTGGAACCGAATTATAAGAAAATGACTAACGTTATTAATATGTAACATGTCCAAATTTGAACTATATGTCTGTAAAAAATAACCGTATATAATCGTATTTTTTAGATTTTTTAGCTACTGAAAAAACTGCTTAAGTGGAACCTTGTTTAAAATTTTCAATCCTGAGCTATAAAAATTGAAAATGTTATACATTTTTAACTACAAAATCATTTTCAATTTGCAATTTGATAAATATTGTTAACATTTGAACTTCCAACTTATAAAAAAAAATCTTGCCTATGTATTTTTAATACTTTTCAATTGCCATTGCAACAATATATCAAGAGCCATGTATTAAATTTCAAGATTTTTGATCCAACATATACAATTTTAATGACATTTATAGAAAAAAAAAACCAAAATATTTAAAAATTGAAGATGTCCGTAAACAGCTCAAAATGAGTCAAAATATTTTGAAAATATTATCAAGTACATGAATTTATAAAATTAACATATTGTGTAAATTTCAAGTATCTACAGTTATTCGTTTTTGAATTACAATAAATTAAGAAAATTGCTACATGAAAAATCAAGTGAATATCCAATGTTGTCAAAATTTTAAATTCGGACGTTCATAAAATTATTGAGGGCTAACACTTAACTTCTTTTTTTAGTTTAAGCTAACAACAACTTATGAAGAACCTTGTATTGTATTTTTAAGTTTTTTGACAGAACTAACTTTTTTTTTGTAGGCATTAATCAGAAAAAAAACTAATAATATTCGAAAATTGCGTATGCCTATAAATAGTTCAAAATGAGTCAAAATATTAAAATATTGTATGGTGTATAGAAAATGCCAACACAAATATTCAGTGAAAATTACATGTATAAATGGTTATTTTTTTTAGAGTTACACTAAAAACCAAAATCAAATTTTTCGAAAGCCGACTTTGACATTATTGTTTGAAATAATATAAAATAATTAGTATATTGTAATATAACCTATGATTTGTTAATTTATACATTGCATACTTGCCTATGAAAATCTACAAAATATATTTACACATATTTTTATACGCATAATATTTGTTTTTCGAAGATCCAGTTGCGTGTCAAATGCAAAAATTCCCAGTAACGTTCAGAACAATTTTGTAAAAATACAAAAAAAAAAACAGGGTAAACAGCATAAAAATATTCAAATATACACGATAATAGACAAGTGGAGAAGTGGGCACAGCTCTGCTATAGGGCAAGTCGTTGTAATGGATGTATTTGAATCCAATAATAATTTAATAAAAAAAAACGATTTTCTGTCCGACTAACCGCCAGCCTACATTACTATTACTAATATTACCAACTACTATTTCGATTTTTTGTAATACTTAAATAATTAAATAATAAATATTTTAGTCAGCCGCCGACTTATTAATACCTGACATCGTATCGTAGGTAACGGTCACCCATCAACTGCGAGCGAAATTCAAATGTTCGTACTGAAATTATTTGTCTTTAAAAAAGCGTATTTGAACGTTACTCGTAGTTAGTAGGCGGAATCACCAACGCACATTTGTTCGGCCCCCGACATAATTACTATTTCGATTTTTTGTAATGCTTGTCGCGGATTCACATTTACTGGATACCGGTACCAGGGTCGCTCGTGATAGTCGGTAAGTTCATCGTTTCTGGCGGCATCAGTGTTTGTGACGCCGGCATTCGTCGTAGCCACTCGTTCAGCGGGGAAGTTTATTAAAACTGAAATTAATTATCGGAGTTTAACCGAAACGGGTTCACTTGCTCGGAGTACGTACCAGGGTCGCACTCGCTAGTCGTTACTGTTCTTCGGTTTTTGCGGCTGCGGCATCGGTTGCCAGTGCTTGCGACGGCGGCAGCGGCGAACATCACGATCACCGTATATGATCCTATTACATTCGTTTGGTAATTTAACTCCGTCGTTATTTTACAGCGTCTCTGCAACGTTCCTACAACATTCCTACAACGTCCTTGCTACGTACATCGAATGAACCAACCGAGTAAAAAATAAACCGTCACTCGTCGTTTTTTACAACTCTTATCATCCAAATTCCGCTCATTACGATCATATATATAGAATAAAGATACAATCAATAATAAATGATT
The DNA here is from genome assembly GCF_001856785.1 of Myzus persicae. NCBI lineage: Eukaryota > Metazoa > Arthropoda > Insecta > Hemiptera > Aphididae > Myzus > Myzus persicae. Next base: position 216,495 of record NW_019101610.1, read on the forward strand.
AAAATTGCAAATTATTATATTTATTTATTTGGTTATATCTATCTCGTACCTATAGGTAAGTGCAAATGAAATTCAAAATTGGGTAAAGCTCTGCTGTACAGAAGAACAGTTGTAGGTGCCTAGATTAGTCACTGTTATGGCTGAATTATGATAAATTTTGTCAAAATGTGAATTTTAAATGTTTTTAAAAATAATCTTACAGATATATCTTAATATTTTTCAACTGCTGTTGTAACAATACACCAGGAACCTTGTATTAAATTTTCAAGCTTTTTTTACCCAATGAATAAAATTGTAATGGCATTTACAGAAAAAAAAAACTGAAAACTGAAAATGTCAATAAACAGTTCAAAACATGAAATATTTTACAAGGTTTTAAAAATATCAAAAATAGAGCTTAGGAAATGATAAAAAAAAATTTAGTGTAAATTTCAAATATTTACGGTTTTTTGGTTTTTAATTAGGTACAACAAAATAAGAAAATCGTTACATGAGAAATCGAGTGAATGTCCAATGTTGTAAAAATTTGAACTTCAAACAGTATGGCGGCTCGTGGTGTTCAAAGTAGGTGGTGTGTAATTATTGCAAAAGAATCTAAAATTGAATGTGGATTACTTTTACTACTAAATTTCATAGTTTACTCTAATATTAAACAAAGCAGATAGTTAAATGAATTAAACAGAACGTGTAATTATTGCTATGCCATGCGTTTGTCTAGGACGTGGGGACAACACTCTCTACTGTATGATAGTCATACATTTTCATAATGATAATATTAAAGAGAGCTGTATGTAACATAATTTTTCGGTGAAAATTTGAATCATATAGAATACTGATTTTTCGCACGAATACGGCAAATGTTGTTGACACACCCACAACAATCCCATAGAATTATTGAAGATTTGCGTTTAGCAGAACCAACTTTGTGTTGTTTGCTTTAATGTTATCAGTGTTTGTTCATTGTTTTTTTACAATATAAAATGTTTAACGAATAAAACGATTTTAAATTAAATTATGAGTATTTGAGTACCTGCGTCTAAAATATTACAACATAATATAAGAAAGATCATAGTTCAATTTAAAATTGAAATTTCGTAAATTTGCAGAAGAGATTGTACCTGTATTGGATCTGAATCATATCGGGGTTGGAAGCAATAATGATATTTTGCTGACTCTTCACATGTGCAGTCTATCACGTCATTGCTATCTACGCAGTTTAGACATTTATAGACGTAATATAATTATATTTTAACCATAGCTTGAAATTGAAATTAAATTTTTAGATTTTAATTACAATTTCGTTTATTGATACCTTAAAAACAATACGTTTTCTTTTCTGATTTCAATTTAAAATAGGTAGGCAGTATATTGGTTTTATAATTTTATACTGTTGCAAAATATCAGTTTAATATTTTCTAATATGTAATTCGATTTTACATTTAATTGTTATTTTTTGTCGATTTAAATTTCACTTCACTATTATTAATACGATTTTAATTTTAATTTCTACTTACTATCCATACTTCATCTAGGGTTTAATTTGCATATTCTATATTATACCACATCTATATTTACATTTATTATTTATATTTATTGTGAAACAATGTGTTCTAGCTGTGAAAAAGTACTTAAAAACTAAATTAGGTACCTACCTATTAATAAAAAATCAATGACCTGCGCCGATTCTTTTTCTTGATTTTTTTTTTTTTTATTCAGTTCGTAATTTGTAAATACAAACTATAAAACTGTTCTTTTTATATAAATCATTGATTTTATTTTTTTTTAATTTCATTATAAATTTTGAATATCATAAAAAAATTTTTTTTTTATTAGGTACTTTTGATTAATGATTTTCAACGATATATTTAAAATTGCTTTTGAATACCCCGATTTCAATGGCCATGTTCGATGTGATGAGCCTTGAAGCTCTATTGAAACGAGTAAGTTTTGCGAGTACCCAAGTTCAGTTTCATAGCCTATACGTTCGTGAGACGGAGACGAGACGTCATGTGGTATAGTGGCATCTTCTTAACGTTTCAATAAATGTACACAAATCTGAGCGTGGCCACCGATAATATTATATACAATATCAATAAATCACATATACCTAATACCTATAACATTATTTATTTATTAATTATTCAAATTATTGTTGTAAACATTATACTATAATTATACTATAATAACTCTTATAACATTAATTAACGATAGGCACAAGGCACGTACGCTGCGTATAATGAAATATAAATCATCTTATGTATGGCATTATAGACCATATTTTATCACGTATATATACCTATTATACCCAGTACCTATAATATATTATATACCCGTCTCGACCCGCGTTAAAGGCGATGGATAAAATATGATGAAAGCTGGCGGCTTAATCAAACATAATCACGAGGATGTGTGGTGTGTGTATGTTATATATGCAATGGCGCCTGAGTGTACACGTTTAATGTTTAATGTTTTCAATACATGCCAATCTAGGTGGTCGTTTGAAGGATGCGAATTTCACGGTCGAGTATGGAAGGTAGTTAGTGATTTTGAAATTTGACGTATGCCACCCGTTTTTGTGCACTATGTATATATTATATACCATGACAGAGAGAAGTACCTGTAAAATCAGGGTAGTAACTATTATTTTCCGTGGGTGAGTAATTATGTTGGACGGAAAGATTCTTGAAAACAGTCTTCCAAACACGGATCAAGTATAATAATAATCAAATATACTTTTATAATTGCACGCGTTAGAAAATAATAATACGTTATTAATAATATTTTTTTTTTTTTATCATAACAGCCACTCTGCGCGCGTCATTCACAGAGGTAAGGTAAAGAGTAGGTATAGGTAACATAAAATAACACACACGTCCGTCTAAATATATCACGTCATTGGCAATGTTCAAAACTGCTTTGGAACGGTAAAACTTTCAAATACACACTTTCATAATAATTACACAACTGAAAACTAAAAATGCATTCAAAATTCTAAACAATGAGCATGAAAAATTATACGTTCACTGCCTTAACGGTATTTGAATTAAAAATATGTATTTACATTTTTTTTAAAATTTTTTTTAATCACACAATTTATTCAAACAAGTGGAACATTAAGTGAATGTGATGTATAAGAAAAAAAATAAAGTCATGGTCTACAGAGTGGACAAACCTCTCGCGTTCATTGAAAGTATTTAAAAATGCTTAACTGTTAAATACCTTAAATTGAAAATATAACCAAAAAAAAAAAAATAACAACAGTACAAACAAACGCACTCATTGTTTTGGTTTTTAATATTATGTGCTTGAGTTATATTGAAGTACATATTATATAATACCGATAAGTAAAGACCAGATTTTGCATATAATGCATGTTCATATTTGTATAAGCAATTACATGCAGTAAATGGGTTTTCATCAATCATACTTAAAGAAATAATATTACAAATTTTTATTTTGCATATTTTTGCATATTTTGGGTACAAGTGAATATTTTACATAAAACGCATGTTTTTGCATAATACGTATACACCAGGTATAAATTAAATTAAATTAAATTATATAATTGTATGCACGATTATTATAATATATAAATTTGTCCACAATACAAAAATTGAAAATATTTTTAAAAATATAATATTACGTTTCCGTAATAGTTGGTAGGTAGGTAGGTATTCATCGCATACTGGTTTTCCTATATTTTTATCTTATCGATTTTGTCTAACATTATCGACTTATCGTCAATACTACAATACTAACACGAACTGATAGACTGACGACTGTAGTTCGAAACGTACATTCGGCAATTGCCAACGACCAACGTAGTACAAAAACGTGTACATTTTATACAACATTGTTTGTGTTTATTATTTTACAATGCCAAAGTGTCCAAGTTCAAAATTACCATCACTTAGAAAATGGATTGAACCGTATAATAAATCAGGTGAGGTTTTCAAAACCTTAAATAATAATTCAGTTTTTTGTCAATATTGTAATAAAGTAGTTGTAATACAAAAAAAATTTCAAATTGATCAGCACGTCAAGTCATTTTCACATGAAAAATATTCGAAAACTCCCACTTCTAAACAAACATTTGTTAATCAACAGTCAACATTGGGGGAAAATCAATCAGTATTTTACCAAGACCTTTGTTCAGCTTTGATTGCTTCTAACATACCACTGCATAAATTACAAAATAACAATTTCAAATCTTTTTTGGAAAAATATACTCATCTACATATACCCGATGAAAGTACCCTAAGGAAGAATTATGTAATCAAATGTTACACAGAGGTTTAAAAAAAAATACGAGAAAATATAGGAAGTTCATTCATATATTTTTGTATCGATGAAACTACTGACTCACGAGGCAAATATATTGCGAACTTTATTGTTGGAAAATTAAATGTTGATTCACCATTAAAATCTTATCTTTTAGCATCTAAAGTTCTTAAAAAAACAAATAATAATAAAAATAATAATACCATATCATTTGTAAATGATTGTCTTAGAGTATTATGGCCAGAGGGAGGTAACGACGAAAAAGTTTTATTAATGTTATCCGATGCAGCCCCATACATGGTTAAGGCTGCTAACAATTTAAAACCATTTTACTCCAATCTTATTCATGGGACTTGTGCTGCTCATGGGATTCATCGGATCACTGAAAAAATTATGGATATTTTTCATGAAATAAACGATTTAATTAATAACGGAAAAAATATATTTTTGAAAGCTCCTTAGAGAATTCAATTATATCATGAAATGTTACCTAATAAACCATTACCCTCAACCAATAATAACACGTTGGGGTGCTTGGTTAGAATCAGCAATATTTTATGCAGATAATTTTGAAAATTTTAAAAATGTTATTCAAAACCTACAAGAAGATAGTGTCAAAAGCATTCAAAAACTGTAAATAAATTCTAACTAAATCAAATATAATTAACGATTTAACTTATATTAAAACAAATTTTTTGATTATTGTTGAAAGCATTAAAAAGCTTGAGACTTCAGGTTTGTTACTCATAGTCTGAGTCATAGATGCTTTACACATTTTTGAACAAGTTACGAATTCTGTTATTAGTCTTGCTGAAAATGATAATAGCGTATTAATAAAAAAAAAATGTTCCGAAATTATTAATAAAAATAAAGGCTTGCTAATTTTAAAAGAAATTGCTAAAATACACCTAGGTGAGACTGTTGACTTAGAGCATTCCTCCATGTTTGAATGCATATTTTACAATTTAAAATGCATACAAATCTGGTCTTTCCTATAAGTATGAAAAAAATCGAACGTTATGGCTCTATATTATTTGATTGAAAATATACAGGATTTAAATCGTTGAAATTAGAACCCCTGCAGTGATCACAAAAAACAACACACACACACACACACACACACACATTCTCGCATGTACAAAACAAACATTTAACCACAAACAATAATCAAACGGACTAAAATAATTACTGTACGTGCGCATTGTAGATACGATATATACAAATGTACAATGCAAGACGTGTTTGCGTTCGATATGACACAATAATAATATGCCTATTATATTATTGCTGTTTTAGGTCCACCGACATAATATTATTATTTGCACTATAATATAATATTATTAATACTAGTTAGTATATTAAAAACACAGTGCATTGTCATAAATCATAATACACTATACACTACATTACATTAGCCATAAGGCATAGGCGGTATAACTATATTATATTATGTAGATTGAAGGTGGTTATTATTTATAGGGATTTTTTTTTTTTATTACTTATGATCGATACCTCTAGGAAGGTTTCAATATATGTACACATGTGAAATGATGGATATTAAAAAATGTGTACATAATCGGATCACAGTGACTGTGTAACCCGTGCTTCAAAGCTAAATCATAGACATGAATATAAGTATAAAAATACGTCACCGATACAGTTTATATTTTAATGATACATTTTTAGTTTTTTTTATCTCAATTACTTTTGATAACTAATGTGGATCATAATCGAGGAAACCGTGAATGTTCGTATTTGGTGTCAGTCATAGTAAAGTCACTGGTGTCATTACTGCGCAGTTCACTTAAAAATAGTCCTTGTAATATCACTAGCATACGAACTTCGTGAGAAAACGAAAATATATTTGATCGGAGTCGATGCAAATAAAATAATGGACAGTAAATTACCATCAAACATACAAGTGATTATGCTCAAATTTTGTTTGCGTCATTTTTATACATATTGGAACCTAATTAAAGGGGGGGGGGAGTCGATCACAATATTAAAACATAAGGACCACCCTATGTTGTAGGTTTAATTTTTATAGATTATATGACGCTCAAAATTTTACCAAATTTGTAAAAATCACGAAAAATTGAGATTATAAATGAAATATAAAGTTCACAATAAGCTGCAAAGACAGTGAAATAAAAATTATTAAAACTACAGCCTCAATTGTTTGTAGTTATAGATTTTTGGAATTCAAATTTCGTCATAATTGGATATGTAAACAGAAAACAATGATTTTTATCACTACAGCGATGTTATTTATTTCGTAATTACTTTAAAAAAATGTTAATCGTAGAGGCTACAAATATTTTACCATATGAAAATAATATATTCAAAATATTTAGAATTGTAGACTAATAATTATTTTTAAGGTACCTCACAAAAAATATCTATATCATTCTACGATATATCAGTTTTGCTGAAAATTACTTCAACCTGCCTTATTAAGAAAATAATAAAAATATTATAAGTTTATAAATAATAATTATAACATTGACTATCAACTAGAAATGGTATCCGACCAATTTGTCAAAAGCGACTATTCATAAAACTCTGTTTATTGGTCAAAATAAATCTACAATCCATTAAAAATACTGCTAATCAATTAATACTTATTTTTGGTTTTTTTTTTTGAAATTGTGCGTTTATAGTGTTCAAATTCAAAATCAGTAATATAAAACTATACCCATAGTTATTTTCTAATTAGTATAAAGCCATTTAGGTAAAGTTGCACGGCGACGGTGTCATGTTAGATGTAATTTACCTAACAGCTTTGTATATAGCGTATTACAGGTAATACCTACCTATAATATAAAATTAAAAAGATTTGTATTGTTTTTTTAGATAAGTAGCTTATAATAAAATATATGGTTGTAGAAATCAATTATACAATATTAATTTAAAATGCATGATTATAAAATATAAAAATTATTTACGTCCATAATTTTAAAAAGGTGGGCAAGTGATTACAGCTTTACCGTTCATTAGATGTTGTGTGAGTCACTGTAATGGACATATTTGAATTAAATAATATTAAATATATGTGATCATCATCGATTCTGGACGAAGACGGTCTGTCAGCGTAAATTACTAAACTATAAAAAGTGTATTTTATGATACTGTGGCTATTAATAAGTAATATATTTTACTATTGGTAATATAGTAGGTTGAATTCATTTTTGCCAAAAATATTGAGTTTGAAAATATTGTGTGCATAAAGTATAATAATATGCTTAGTTCCTAGTACCCAAGAATAATATTTTTAAATAAAAAAAAACCCTTCTAAAATTGTTATTCTTCGTTTAAATATCTAATTGGGTCTAAATTTAAATGTAAAATGTTTAAATATAAAAAAAATTTTATCTATATTATATATTCTTTAGATTTCTTGGTTCTTATATGATCTACTTACGAGTAACCTCGTATTATTTGTTCAAGCTTAAGCTATTTTGTAAATTTTGAATTGCAAAATAATCTGCAAATACCTATTCGTGATTTTGACAAATTTTATAAAAATTTTAATTTCAGACGGTCATAAAAATGAACTGTGCTTTTACATTCGACTATTTTTTTAATTACACTAACAAAAACTTATAAGGAACCTTGTATTAATTTTTCAAGTTTTTTTTTAACAAGCAAAAATTTAATTATCAACAGAAATAACATTTAAAAAAACTTTTTAAAAATCGAAAAATTCTCATGGCCATAAATAACTTAAAAAGTCAAAATATTTTGATCTTGTCTTTTATGGAAAATAGATATACAAATATTGTGTGAACATTTATTGTAAAATTGTTGTGTTACTACCCTTCGTAAATTTGTCAACAACTGGTATATCGAGTAAGAATAATTTCTGTTTTTTCTTAATTTCTTTGTTTTTGTTTTTCCCGACACATTTGTAAACCCCAGGGATGTTTTTTACTTTACTTGTACTAACTTTATTCTCTTCCTACGACGAAACATAATATGATAGTAGAAAGTTGCCTAGTAGAACTAGTGCCCCAAAAGGTGACGAAAGACACAAAAAGGACACACATCATTGTATAATCAATACATTCATTGATTAGCTCAAAACCTAAAATATTATTTTTTATTATTTTTGACTTAATTTAGTATCAGTTAATTTAAACTAGAATTTAATATCTTAAATATTCAACTCAAAGTGGAAATGGGTTTGTTGTGGTAAAGGTAAGGTTAGTTTTTAATGGAAATGAGCCATATACCTTTTGATTTAACCATAAATCGTTGAGAATAATTGAATTTTTTTGTTGCGATTTGGTTCAAAGTATTTATTTAGTATTTTTTATATCTTCAACAAATTAGTGTACGATGTACCTATCATTTTCTATTCGACATAATAATAATAATAATAACAAACCACCTAATTTTATTCTATTTCTTATTTGCGGTATTTTTCAAATTCACATACATATTAGTAATGTACTAATGTGCTTGGTAAAGTTTGGACAATTTATAATTTAATTTATGACGATCGTCATTAGTCATTGCAATGAAATTTTGATGATCGTTTCATTGATAAACGGATGTTCTCGTCAAAATAGCTTTTGTTAAAATGTTTTCCAATTCTTAGACACTTGTTTGTAGTTTGTTCCTAACACCAACATAAGTATAATACATACGTGACTATTAATTTCCGCCGGACAGATAGATTATATATGAAAGGACCAATCCTTCTGCTATTGGAAAAAAATATTCATAGGTATGAAAATAAGATGACAAGTAAACATCAGTGTTAAACTCAGTTTAGTACTTACATTGAAAATGTGAGACTTCATTTCAAACCGCTGTCTAGTTCGTCTTATCAATACCAATATTTGTATATTTCAAATATACAAGCCAATTTATCAAAGGTACCTATTCCACATATATAACTCGAGATCTATTTTTACCTCAAACTTCGTGCAGTATTGCTCACATATTATTATTATTATTATTATTTTTATTATTATTTTTATTTTTATTATTATTATTCAATTACTATCATCTTCAAATGCATCTGAACAACCTCTGGATTACAAACACTTGAGAGTTTAAAAAAAAATCTACAGCAACGTAGCCGAGTGGCGCCAGCATAGCGCAAGTACTCAACTGCCGACGTGACGAATACATCATGTTTAAAAATATAATTAATATTCATTTCATTAGATTTGGCGTCTGCTCTTTGCCCGCCACACTGCGACCGGACAAAAAATCCATACATCATAATATTAAACGATTAGTATTATAATTAATAGACATCCGTTTGCAAAATTGCGAGATATCATTATTATGGTTTATAATTATTAAATAATAATAATAACAAACAGTATATTATAGAAAATTCATAGTTTTAAATTTAAATTGTATACTTATCTCATAATGCTGTATGGGTACTTGATAAGCTTGAAATTCGTCTGTATATTGATAAATATACAATCAAATAAATAAAATATTTTCACACATAATTAGATATGTACTTACACCTAACCAAATTTAAATATTATACCTACATATTTTATAGGTATTCAATATATTTTTCTTCAAAGTATGGACAAGTCAGTACATATTCTGTAATTAAAAGAAAATATAAATATATCATAAAATTAAGTACGTTTTTCTGTTTATACGCCCTTTTTTTAAACTAATAACTCCCGATAACCCTTGCGATAAACATCCCTTTTGCTTTACCTTTTTAGTTTTTAATAAATTGTTCTGTTTCGTTTGAGGCGTAGTTTCTGCTATTAATTATCACTATACCAACTTAAATATTTATCTCTATCAAGCCCATATTAAAACTGAAATTCCTTTATTTCTGACAACGTTCGTGCCAATGTTTGTGCAAATCGATCGTTCTTTGTTCTGTGTAATACACACTTTCTCATTAAAACACTATGATATCGTTAATTATTGCAGTGTTTGATTAAGTATACATAATGATTTATGTATAGTTTAACCATAAGTACAAATAATTATAAATATAACTTATAAATAATAATAAGTAAGTACCCAAAGTAGGCGCTATAGCAATCTTAATCGTAGACTATTTTAAGGACATTTTATTTTAAAAACCTAAATTCTCCCAAAAACATATTCTACGATTTACTATATTATTATATTAGGTCGTGTTTTCGTTACAATGACAGAAACGGCGGTATTTTTTTACAATATTGCTTCTTTCTACTAAATGTTTATATTTATAATAATTTTAACCTACTATAAATGAATATATTGTCGTGGCATATTATTTTTAAGAATGTAAGGTTTTGTTGTATTTTTTTCCTAGAAAGAACATAGTTAATGCAAATCCAATGCCTACTGCAGTAGTTATCTCATTATGAGTACTACATTTCTATTTAGCTATATTTTATATTTAATAGAATATGTTATATACAGGATGATTCACTAAGCATGCTCACCACTTTACTCACCCATTATGCAATTATCCAAAATCTGAATTTTGAACAATTTAAATATATGTACTGTACGACTATATTATTTATAAATTATAATAAATACTATTTCCAATTTTAGGTCTTGAATTTTAAAATATGGTCTTTTAGTATATTTAAGATTAAAATTTAAATAAATGTATTATTAATGAAAAAATAGGGGTAGGCTGCTTGGTGAATCATCCTGTATATTTATAAGGGCTAAATACAATATGTATTTTAGCACTGCGTATTTATCTCTCGAGTCTTGGATAAGTACTTTTGTTTAAATGCATATACGACTCGACTTCGATATACGAGTATACTAATGGAAGCAGTGTAGAGTCTAATTCCAATTAGATTATATAAATAAAATATAAAGGGGTACCTACTTTGTACTTTATATTTCACGCTTTTATACCACGTGCGACATCTACACACTAAAAACTACTTTCTAGAACGAACTTCGTCGTCCAAAATTGACAAGACTGTAATATACGACAAAACTGAGGTGATGCCAAATGTCAAATGAGTACATTTGGTACTCGTTTACAATTTGGACTGTAGTTTAGAGTTTGAAAAAGTAATTGTTTTTAAATTGAAACTTAACTGTAAGTAAATTCCCTAACTGAAACTTTTGGACTTAATTGAGTTAGTGACTAAATAGTCACTACTAACTAGATATTAATTGTGACTTAGGTGGTGATTAAAAACAAATTAAATAACTTTTTCAGCCCACTTAAGTTAATATTTGTTTTCATATTAACTTTATAATGTTAGTGTTAAATATATGTGGGGTAATATAAAACTCAGCCAGATCGAATACGCTTAATCAACTCAAGTTGTCAACATTTGCACTTTGCAGTGTAGTAATTGAACTGTCTTGAACTCTAAATAGTATCAGAATTGAGCAAGTCTTACTACTATTACTAATTATCGAAAACTCTATAAAAACCTCACATTGGCAGGTAATAATTATATGCATGATAAGAAAATATTCAATTGTTCAAAGTGACGAACGTACAATAAATACTTACAGCACCGAAACACTGATCTAAAGGTTCTGTGCACATATAGGTCTATCATAATTTAGAATATTATTTCGTAGACGATCATATTAAATACAATAATTATGTACTGTGTGTGATTGGCTGCAAATAGTGGTGCAGGTGATTGTGTGATTTATATATTCACCAGAGAACATTATAGGCCCCTCCTACAACACCCGGTGGCGTAATACGAGCTGCAACTACCCGACTGACAGACTTATAAATAAAACACACAGTATAAACACCACACATCACGTGTATATACCTCGTGACGGGCAGATGAGCATATTAAAAATACGCTTAAAATAAAATATTATTGTAATACGCGGTGCCTATATGTGGCTGCTTGAGGTGATGTACAGTATGCAACCTGTGCAATATAATATTACCTATATCTGTGCCCACTATATCGAGGCGGTGTACTGTCGAAGAGTGTTCAGATTCTGGCGGACTTAGAGTTTCTCGTTACACCCGACGAGCATAGGTATTATAATATATAGAAACACGGGCATATAAAATATATATGTACCTGCATACTAATATAATATCTATCCGGATACACGCCATGCATATACTGTATAAACATATATTATGGTGACTGCTGCAGTGTTACACTTTTCGATTATCTTCGACGCCGTCGCTGGCACATTCAAATTCTTACGCACACAAAGCCCGAACGACTTATCGTGTCCAAAGCCTATTCTTTACGTGTAGTAAATTTAAATGCGCAGCAGTGTTCGTGACTTTGCGTGTAATACAGTATTACAGAAAGGTATATTACATATATTGCACAAAGTTTTAAAACACCACGACACTGTATCACTGTCAAAGTTCTGGGTATTGGAAACCAAAATAAATCTCGTTACCTGTCGACGAGCAGGGCTTGTGTGACAACAAAAAAAAAAAAAAATGGGAAACGAGAAACGAGGAAGAGAAAGTATTACCGACCGAACTTCACCCTCCGTTGCTTGATCAGCAAAACCAAGCACGGCACATGCAATATAATGTATATGGATATAAATATATATATATACACACATATAAATACTATATACCTATATGACCCACAAAAGGTAAGTGTAATACTTTTTATTCGTCTTATATAACATATATATAGATGGATCGTAGCTGTTGGGACGATTGAAGATGATTTCTTTGATGTATCACTGAAAAAAATGTTCAGTTAAGATAACTGAAATACAGTAGTTACAACCATGCTTACCGGTTGGCTCAGGGACAACAATATCTTAAGTTAGAGTAACAAACTCATTTTTGTTAACTAATTACTGTCATGGATACAAAGCAGTTTGTTTCAAATACAAAACGTAATTTAGGTTTGCTCCCAAAATTCAAAACTAAAAAGTTATAATTACAAATTAATTTGTAGGTATGCAGGATAATATGTCATAGGTGTCACAAAACAGTTAGTTAAATTTATTTGGTTTTAGTTACAATAACAATGTATGTTCTTGGTGGCTTACAAGTTATTTTGATACCACTACAGAACTCATTTGTTGTAAGTACATACTCTATAATTAATACAACAATGCAATTTAGTTAATATTGTTATTTAGATCTGTTATCTCTACAAAACAGACAGTGGTATATTAATTTTATTTCTGTTACAATAAATTACTAAATATGTAGTCTGTACGGTGCACAAATTGTGGGTACTCTTTTTTTAAAATTTTTTTTACCATTACCCCTCTAATTGTTTTTCCCAATTTTCTTTATAAACTATAACCTAAAGTGAAATTGGAACAATAATTACCTACTTTCTACTTAATTGCATCACCATATTATTTTTCCAATTTGAGCACTGATACTGTAAGCATAAATGCATAATGGTTATAATTAGGTGAAGAAATATTGAAAGGCAATCATTCATTCATTTTTTTTGTTTTATTTTAACGTGAATGTAACTGTTTGAAGATTTTATATCATACATTGAGCATCTGCTTTCGGGTAAATATTCATGTCCGCTATTTAAATATATACTAATAGATTATATTGGTTTAAATATCAATTAACAAAAACAAAAATATTTCAACTACGAAATTTCAATCAGAAAAAATGGACATGTCAAATATGAAATTCAATAATCATAAACTATTATACAATACATAAAAAACGGTTCAGAGTAGAGACAAGTGGGTCAGCTCATATTTCTAAAGACATTTTCCATTTTTTGTTAGTTATACCAAGAGTTTCACCATTAGTGTTTGTTACGTACAATCAAGCTATGTAAGATAGACCTTACGAAATACTTCATTCGTAGACCTACAGCTAATTGTTGGAATTATAGATTCATGGTTATTACTCATCGCTTAAAATAAGTTTGAATATTTCATACGAGTGGATATTCTAATTTGAAATAAAAATTAACGTGGTGCTATGCTAAACTTTTTTTTTTAAATTTCATCAAAAAATAATTTTGAGGAATTTAGTCTTAAAATTTCCAGATTATTAAGAAAAGAACCGGAAATATTTTGTCCTTCAAATGTACTAATTAGCTGGCAGAAACAAAGTTGAAGATTGAAGAATTTTTACTGCTCCAAAAGGTGGTGACAGACACAAAAAATATATACCATTATAAGACCGATTACACTCGCTACACTTTGAATCTAAAAGGGGAAAAAACCCGTATAACTAGGCTAAAAAAGTAAATAATATATATAAATTAAAAATTAGTAAGAAATATTATTTTTATTAAAGATTGAAATTTGAAAGTAAAAGCTTTGTAGATATCTATAAAAAAAAAATTTAACTTATTCAAAAAGTAAGTCTCTTAAAAACAACAAATTATGTATTCATTGTTTAACAATTCACACATATTATAACAAATGACTTGTTTACATTTAAGATGTGACCTGTGATGAAGGAGCGAATATTAATATAATGCTTCTTACATTGTATTATGTAAGGCTTCGTTCACTAACCTACTCACATGCTTGTATTATGCTAATCGTTAACGAGCTTAAAAGCTTTTTCCATTTAGGTAACTTTTGAAAAAAATTATAACTTTCAAGATGAAACTTATTTAGCATGTTATTATTTACTATATAGAGTAATATTATTTGCAAACTTCTTGAGTTATTTTTTAACTTTGCTGAAAATATAGACACACGGAAAAATTTATTAAAGCTATTTTAACCTAATGCATAAAATAATAACTATAATTTGTTTTAGCATTTTTATTTTTATTTTTTTAGCGTTTTGATAAAATTGGTAAAATGGAAACAAATAACATACTATTTTATACCACTTAAAATATAAAGTAATATTTAACTGAATTATAGATATCTATATATTAAACCTATATAAATAATAATTAAAAAAAAATAAGCCCAAAATTAATTAATAGAAAATATCATGCAACCACTTGCGACTCAACTTGAATGTCCTAACATAATTACTAAAAAACATAATAGGTATTAAAATTTACTGAAGCACCGCCGTAATATAAACTAAAAAATATTTATACCCATTACGAGTTTTTTAATCGTAATTAAAACAAATAAATTAGTTTACCGCAATCCATTAATATGCAAAATGTTAAAAGTACGGACCCTTGTGGTTTATTATCTATGTTAACGTCTATGATTTCTTATTGTTTTTTTTAGTGATGAGTAAGATCTCCACTATTGTTATTTAATTGTGTCATACATTTTGACTTTATAATTAATTTAACTATATAGTTTCTCCTGCATAAACCTTAGTGACAGATGACAGTGATTTAAGAATGTCTCTGAATGCAGAGTTTATAAAAATAGTACAATCAAATTATGTACAACAAAGACAATAATAGAGTAAGAAATTCATTAACATGCTTTCAATTATAAATTGTAAGATTAAAAAAATACATCAGACAACAAATGAGAGGATATAATTGCATGCTCCGGTTTATAATTGTGAGATAAATAAGTACCCGTCATAAATAAAATCTTAGATCTCTAAAAAAACGACAATAAATAATTAATGACACTGGTAGTGTTGTAAAATATTTATATGCCTGTTATTATTATTGGTATTAAATACTTTATTTTATATTTTCGTGTACCTACTTTGTAATTTTTTTAAAATTAGTTTCCAAGGTATTTACAATCTATTCCTATATAGAATAACAATAATCAAATGTGAGAGAGAAGATAGTTACATGTAGAGCTTTTGAGAGAGAAGAGAGTTACATGTGAAGCTTTTGGGAGAGAAGCCACCCATCAGTGACACTACTTATTTTTAGACTTAATAATTTTATTTTTTTATGTTTATGATATTATTTTGTAAATTGTAATTTCAAATTTCAATCGAATATAAAATGTTCTGTTTGAAAATATTTTTTATAACATCGTGGTTGGAAATAAATGACAAAATGTATAATTCCATAGAGTTATTTGACCTTTGTTAAATTGTAAATAGGTACACTCAGATATGGATGATGGGTAATAAGTAGGAAAATTCTAAAGAATAATTGTCAAATGTTGTTAATGACCTATTTAAAAAAAAAATGTATTTCCTGTTTTCCTCTGTTTGCTATGTATGCTTGCTAATCCCTTTGATGTTAAATTTTAGTTTATGTTTATTTTTCAATATTTACGAAGGTCATAATCATTATTATTGCCTATTGATCCTGAGCAGAGCCATTAATATGTATAGATTTTTCGATGATGAAAATTTGTTTTAGCTTATGTGTACACGATTTAAAGTTGAAAAATACTTTGACTTACACTTTGAGGGTGGTGTCTGATAAAAAATAAACTATAGGTAGGTATATATAAATATATATAGACATTTTACATTTTGGTTTTTTTTTATATATGATGTCGATTAATAAGATTCTCCATATGTTGTTTATATGTTGTTTATATAATCATATATCTATGGAACAAATTATGTTTTTTTATTAGCATTTAAATTTAGAATTTTAACGAGTTCTCGAAATTCCGAAAATATGCAAATTATTTTGTAATTAAAAGTTTTTACAATTTTTAATACTCATACCATAGATTTGAACATTTAATACAAGATTTTTTCTAAGTTGTTATTACTGGATTTAAAAACAAAAGTTAAGTGAAATTTCACAAATATTTTTTAATTGCATCTTAAATCAAAATGTTGACAAAATAGGATTTTCTCGTTAAACAAACGATTCCTCATTAAACGATTTTCTTATTTTGTTTGAATACAAATAATCGCAGACATTTGAAATTGTCACCAAATATTTATAATATAATTTTCTATATATGATATAATTTTAAATTACTTTGGCTGTTTTTGAGCTTATTACCTATAGACATTTGTAATATTTTATTTTATTTTTTGGTTTTTTCTTTGAATATCGATAGTAAAATTTTTACTTGGTCAAAAAGTGTGAAAATTCAATATAAGATTTCTCATACAACGTTATTAACTGTCAACATTTAAAAATATTAAAAATGCATATAGGTACCAATGATTTATTTTTTAAGCCTTTGAAGTACAAATGTTATAACAGTCAATCAGTAAATTGTATAGTTTATATTATACAACATATTATAATCTTAACATCATTAATTGGTGCTTATTTATAATTTTCAAACATACTTTATTATTTTGTATATTATTATCAATAATATACATTAAATATATATTTTCGTACTCACCAAAATTATATTAAAATTATGCACGTAAGCAATAATCTGCAGAAGAATAAAAACTATTAAATTCCTGTTCGGGAACTTTATTATTATTATTTATTATTAATAGGTACCGATATCATATCAAACGGAAATTGTAAAATTATAAATCAAAAGATAATATTAGAGGTCAATATTCATCATTAATAGAGGTCTTCATGTTTTTTTTTCCATCTGCAACTGTAAATATAAAACATACATTTTATATAATTAGGTTTATAGTACCTATATGTAATGTATAAGTTGTCCGAATATATTTTTAATATGATTATTACAATTCATAACAATCATAATAATATAAAGTAATATTAATCACCAAATAGTAATTTTATTTTTCATAACTTAATTTTAATATTGTTCTACAACTAGTGCAGCATTTAATATTTTGACAAAGTTCGTTTTCCTCATTTACAATTATATTTTATTGGTATGGTCAAAAACTAATCTCAGATAAGCAATACATAAATATTTTAGTTTTTGTTTAGAAAATTTTAAATTTTAAATGTAATTCTAGTTAAATTATGATAAACAATAACTAATAAGTGGTATAAATTTAAAAATTTTGTTTTAACTTATGAATGTGGAAGTGAATTTGGCTTTATGATACGTACTTCGAATATTTTTTTGGAGTCCGTTGTTTGTATACCTAGGAGAAACTTGAAGATTATATGATGTGAATCGTAATTCATAAGCAGTTTTCTCAGACTTTAAAAATGTAAAGGAAAATATTTAATTTTTTCATAAGTCCCGAACACTGAAATTGCTAATATAGATAATCGTGGTTTTTTAATACATCACACCAAGAATTATATTATTGATAAATAATAATACATATTCGCCTTATTATTTTGTAATATAGAATGTAAAATGGTCGGTAGACGCTAAAGAACGTTAGTAATTAGGTACAATTTAAAAACGTACCTTCTCTACACCAATTTGGAATTTTTAATCTTCCACAAGACTAAAGATTCCATATTCTGGGAGTATAAAGCAATATGAATGTTCAGAAAAAAAGTTGATTTCCAAATAGGAATTTAATCTTCGTTACATATCCCAGAGACTTAGACCATCGAATTTAGTATGAAACGGGTCATTATAGAATATCCATGAACTTAGGCGCAGTTATTTTAAATTATTAAGGGGCTATGAATTTTGTACAACACTATATTGCACACAGACTCCCGGCCATGTTTGGATTAAGAATTTAGGAAGTCCTTGGGGCCCACCAAAATGTAATGTACGTATATAATCAAAAAAAGTAAATTAAAAAATAAATGAAAACATAATATTTAATTCACCATAAAAAATTATAAGGTACCAATTGTGGATTTTCCAAATATTCCACGATTGTACAACATTTGTTCATTATATTTAATAGGTAGTTATTTTCAAGACTGAGCATTAGCTAGTTAAAAAGTTTAAGTTAAGTTAGGTACTTAACTAGTTACTTTCTAACTTCTAACTTAACGAGTTCGTTTTTTTAAAGATACTTTAATGAATTTATTTTTCCTTATTTAAAATCCATATATTTAAAATTATATTTTGATTTTTATATATGTAAACAAATAATCACCTGAAAAATCAAATAATTCTTATGTTATTCCTTATTTTACCCTGTATTCTTACTAAGTTGTAAATTGTAAACTGTGACAAGTGTTTTGAATTATTTCTGTATTTGAGATTTCAATAGGTATTAAAATAAAGTAATAACTAATAAGTACATTTATCTACCCATAAAATGTATGCAAAGATTTACTAGTAAATAATTTGTAACTAACAACAATTCATTAAAATAATTTTTTTGTTTTGTTGAATTTTTAAATTTATTGAAGTATGTAAGTACCTGTAACTACTGTAATAAACACATTATATATATATTTTTAAATAGTCAGACCTCCTATATTATGTTATTTGTTAAGCTTTAATGAAAAGGCATAATAATTAATTTTACATGAAAAAAAGTAACTTATTTTTAACTAATTTAGGTTACCTACTTTTTTTTTCAAAGTAACTTTTAACCTTTAACGAGTTATGTAAAAAAGGAAAGAAACTTTTAACTTTAAATTTGTAAACTTGACTTAAATTTGTCTACATTAACTTAACTTAACGAGTTAAAAAAATTAGTGAACTTTCCCAACCTTATACTTATTTTAATTGACTTTTAGATAGTTTAATTATATAATACTTTTCAGTACCTATTAATACCAATAATATATGAGTATAATTAAATAATTTTGGAAGTACATTTTCATTGGGCGCGGTAGCTTAAGTCGTATTCATGGGCTCATCAGTTGGACTGAAAAGCGTTACGGTCGTGGCTTACTTGACACTAAGGTTTCTATAGTAATTAATAATAATCAATTTGTTTTATCTTTGTATAATAATAATAATAAATTAATTTCAATTGAAAATTAAATTTTTACTTTTTAATACCTACTAACTTAATATTTGACCGTGATGGGCGATAACCTTTTTTCCATGCACTTTGTAAAGAAGTTTCACTCCATCCACGCGCACTATTGCAACACGCACTTTTTAAGGGGATATAATAGCAACTTTTTGAAGGATTTCAAGATATGCAATTTTCTTCTAAGTGCATGTTCGAGGGTCGTGTAAATATGTGCGATGTAAGCGATCATTAGTGTGCATGATTTTACCTATAATGCTCACGTACTTGCACTAATGTCAATATCGGCTCTTCACGAATATTTGTTAATTATTTTGTTCGTTTTTTTTTTGCTGTCAAAAAGTATCAATTTTTGGCTAATTGTATGAATCAATCTAGCTATGTAAAATTATTTATGAAAATATATTTGAATTCTGTATGAAGCTTACGAATTTAATTTAAGTCGATTTCCTTGCATTTTTAAATTAATATTTTAATTCAATATTATTTAGGCTTTTTATGAGTTTAAAAGTTACATTTCAAAAAAGTGGAAAAGTTGTTTTGAATTTAACTTCTTAACGAGTTCAAACATGGTTTTCAGAAGCTTTATCCAATTACTATAGAATAGATGGTAAATATTAAAAACCATTAAACATGTCTATTTTATTAGAAAAACAGGTTTAGAAACCGAATTCTTCTTTTACGCCTTATATATTATAAGTATACTACCAAAAACATTATTATGCCATCAATGAATAAAATATCCGAACAAACGAGTAAACTTGTTTTATTTGTTGTTAAGTTCGTAGGTAGTATTACCTACACATAACTCCTATTAATATTTATTTATTTATTTTGAAACCAAAAATAACGTGTATTATTATTATTATTTCGAATATAATTATTTATTCTCATATTCTCATGCCATCGCACAATATTGATAATACCTACTACAATATTTGTCGGAAACATTTTGCTGCTTGCGAGCAGCAGTATTTTGTTTTATACAAATATTGACTTATACGTATAATATATACTATAGACTGTATAACTGTATACAAATTTCGATAAGAAACCTACTGTAGGTATACGTGCACTTATGCTCGTGCGTTGCTATATCGACAATGATATTATAACCGTAGTCTACAAATATTATGATTTAAGTATAAATGATAATATTCAACCATTAACTACTTACAATATACGAGCACGTAGGCACATCCGGTGTTGGTAAATATTATCATCATCATCATCATCATCATCATCATCATCATCATCATCACCATTACCACCATTAGCCGTCACATCGTCTTAATCGCGAGTTCTTCACATATGTTTTCATATATTGTTTAGTATTCAGTACCCTATTGGTGTCATATTATTTTGCGACCATAAAACAATACGGCCAACACAGATTGAGGGTGTTTAAAAATAACAAACGACAACGCAACACAGAAATGTTTCAGATAATAAGTATAATTGAAGATAAATACAATATTTGTGTGAAATAATATAAGAAGAGTAAAGTGATGTAGAATTAGAAATAATATGAATTTGAAACAATTAAAACAGTGCACATAATAACTCGATAAATTGATTTAAACATTAAATAGATACATAATGATAGTATATTATATGCGTGTTAAGTACGCGTGCAAAATAAATTGACAGTGCAGTACTAGTGATTTATTAAAATTATATCAATATTCGTAAAAAAAAAAAACAATGACAATATTAAGTATTTCAAGATATTTTAATAAAAATAGTTTAAAAAGCGAGCAACACTATAAATTGCCGATTAAAAAATGTATAATATAATATGAGAATAAGTATCGTGTATATAATAAAAATATGCGGAAAACAAGATAAATTTATTTTTGGTGGGGAGTGAATCCACAAGATTATTTGAAAGTCAATTATACAATATAAATTATAATACCTAAAGTGATTATTAAAAGTATGAAATGTAGTTATAATTATTTTTGAGGGGTAAGAGTTACATATTTTGGAACCTGAAATTAAAAAAAAAAAATCTAACACATTTTGTGGACCACCACCACCAACCCGAGATACTACCTGTGAACTGAAGAAAACCTACTAAGCCTATATTATATTATGCCGTCAAGTGTCTATGGGAATTTGTATAATATTCAATGTATACAGAGATCTATAATCCTCCACCGCCTCCGTCTCCTGCCGCTGCTGTTGGTTGACCTCCACGTCAGTGTGCCATAACCCTCAGAAACAGCTACCACTGATCGGCCCTATTGTTTGCCGCTACATCAGGATGTTGTTTACGACGACGACGGCGACGATGATGCCGACGATGTATTTATGTCGTCCTAATTTTGTCCTGCCGTCGTCGAGACGTCTCCTGCCGACTGTCACGGCCCCCCACGGCTGATGATTTCCTCCTCTTCTCCGCTGCGATGGCCGCTCGCCCCTTGGCACGGTACACGAGCATGCCAGGGATCAGCACCTGGTCGACGAACCACCGGCGAGACGTCACAGCGCTGGCCAACCGCGCGCACCACACCTATAAAAAAATGTGTAAAAAATGTCGTCACACTTTAGATTAGTTCTGAGCTATAAAAGTGTCAAAACTGCTCGTCAAATATCTCCCCCTTTTAAATGGCGCGAGGGTCATTTAACAAAACGTAATACCAAACAACGAAACAAAACGTTAATACGATCCGAAAACTGTAAAAAAATAACTGCCTAATAATTGATTTATTTTAATTTATTATCAGTAAATAACAAACGTCGTAATCGCAATTATATAAATATTATATACTATATAGTCATCGTTAAACGGTAGATTAATTTAAAACACATCAATCAATCAACGTTTATCTATAATCGTTTTCATTGCTCGTCCGGACATAGGTACCATCATACAGGTGATAATAAAATAATATGTTATTGACTAGCAATTAAATATTCGATGTAGCGTTAAATTCGATAATTTAATACGTATAATATTATAATGGTTATGTCTTGTGTGATTGAGTCAATAATCATAAAAACGTGAAAATCCACTGGCTTCAATACATCATAATAAATATAGGTAAACCTTATAAAAATGCTCAATAATGTAAGAAATTATTATTGAATTTCAAATGTTAAAATGACTTAAATTGAGGGAAATATATTAATATATTATATTTGTTTCTAAAAATGGCCAAATTGGAATACAATTAATTCAGAATCAATGAACAGTAAAACGAATCTATATAATATATAACTCATAATTTAGGATTGAGTATAGGACTTGAGGTGAGGGAATAATATACGATATACGGGAAAATTTTTCAAAGTTCGTCAACATCATTACCGCGGCTACTCCATTCGTTGCTATAATTTGGGTGTACAACCAACTAAATAAGTGGGTAGGTCCATTGAAAATGTATAAACTGCATAATATTTAGAATGACGATCCACTAGAAGGAAATTATTTTTTTTTTCCTTTATTTGAATTACACAATCTATACAATTTAGTACAATAAGCGTAAATGATAATACGAATAAATATGACATGAAGATTTGAGTTGGAGAAGGAAATTATGACAAAAATAAGTAGTCAACCGGCGCGATCACTCACTTTTTTTTTGTCTGCTGCATTGATTTCACACATTAGAGATATGCATATGATTAATGTCTATAATCATTCTACTACTACAAATATTTCTAAATTCACATGACGAACAAGACGTACTCTCATCAGATAAAGTGTCACCGTTCTTTTCTCTGGCAGCAAATAGGCAAACATTATTGTTATAAATATGGAGAATATGTAATATTAAACACGATTTTTTTTTCAAAGCACAGTTATTAATTATTATAGAATATGATGAAACATTTTCAAATATATTATTTATTTGTGTTATATGCTATAATATTTTATTATCTATTTATGCTAAATGGTAATTTTTGTACCTATACTATGCAGCGTGCTTAAGCAATTTGAAAACGGTCATCACACTAACTAGGACTGATTATCGATGATATGATATAATTAATGAGTGGGTGATTAAATATTTTAACTAATACATTTTTAGCAGTGTTATCTATTATTGCAATATGTATAAAAATATTCGAACAGTAGTAAATGCGTTTCCAAATTTTCCGAACACCTTGTATATTATTTATGTTTCAAAAACTATACACCCTACACTGAATTACTAAAACGATTTTAACATTTTATTTGGCCTAAATGTGTGATGATTATTTGCATGTATTCCATGTTTTACTTGAGTATAGTACCATAGCGGTAGCCGGTAAGCTCAATACTTATAAATATTTGCCGCAGTAAAATATTGTCAACAAAGAAATTTATAAACGAATACAACCTTTAAAAAATTAAATGAAACCTAAATTAAAAATATAAACATAAATTACTGTAAAATAAAATTGTTAAAGAAATGTCCCGAGTACGCAATTCATTAACAAATAGCAAATACTAAAACTAGCCAACGACTCCAGCTGACGCCTGCCGAGAAGTATTTCTAATAATAATAAAAATAAAAAAGGAATAAAAATATTGTTAGCGACAAAAGGTTTCGACAAAATCCATTAAAACCATACCTATGGGTACCTATACACTTAAGCACGAAAATACTACATACAATATTGAATATACGGTAATAATAATATATATATCTATACACGGCTATAGAGACGTTTGCCTGCAGCCACACTGCTCACATTTTTTTCTTATTATTGTTGCCAGCTACTAATAATTACTAAGCTGGAAGACAAAGTCCACTACTACAGCCTACTAAACCTACTACCAGTGGCGTGACTTCAACATTTTGGCTCGGGAACGAACTATTCCGCGGACCACCTGAAAACTCGTCACCGAACATATTATATCGTATATCGTTAAGTAAACTTTTTTTCCATTAGACTTAATCACATGAGCTACAAATTTTATAGCTTTTTAAGTAGTTCAAACGATTCAGGGCGTTGTTCTTTAATCTTTTCCAATGCGGTCTTCCGTCAACCGATATCGACGGACACATTTTGTTTTTGGCCAACGCAAACGATTTACAAGAAAACAAATATATTATGTACCTATTGTACCTAATGCATTTAACGAATTAAAAAAACTTATATTTCATTGATAATCGAAACTCTCGTCCGGGTGTAGGCGATCCGTCCCCCATATTGTTACGTCACAGTTATAATACCTACTCACTTACCACCAGCAAGGTAATATTACATGGCAGGAGGGAGAGTGTAAGGTATGCATTATCCTTTGATATTTTTTTTTTAACACTGTCTTCGGTTCGTCAAAAATAAAACTTCTAAATCTGATTTTGGGTTCATATTTTCAAAAACTTTTTATGTTTCAATTACATTTTAACTGAGCAGGTCGGAAATTTACCGTTACTACCGCGAGCAAGAACAAATTGATAACAATAATTTACTATTATGTTTTATTATAAAAACAATCAATAACAGTGAAAGTATAGTTTTGATATGGAATAATATAAGTAGGTAGTCATTTATGTAAATAACAACCACGAAATAGATTAAAAGTCCTAATCGACATATTGTGTTAATAACAACAATAATTTATAATTTCCCATCAAAATGTAAAGAGGAAAGTCTAGAAGTGTCATTTCTAGTTATTTATATTTTAAATCCCACCTACAATATAAGTATAGGCACTGATAGAAGTGCTATAAGTAGTAGTATAATTAGTACAAGTATAAATGTATACTGCTTTAACCTCCAAGTATGCATATTATAGGCCTAATGGTGATGTTTTAAAAACGGCTGCAAACATTTTGACAAGCAAAAGTCTGCAACGTCTAGATCGCACCTGTATACCACATAAATTGATATCATAGGCAAAGGTACTTACCATCAAAGTGTGAGGCCAGTACCCAGTGTAGTTGGCGGGCCCCGAATTCGGGCCACGGGCATATAGTCTGCCTCCTTGCCGTAACGCGGACCGAACCCAACGACGAGCCGACGGCACTAGCCACCGCTGGACACGGTCCTCCACTTGCTTTCTCCTGGAAGCCCACCAGCAGCCGTCGCCGTAGTTGTCGTCGTCGTCGTCCTCCTCTTCGTCCTCGGAACCGGAACCGGGTACAACGCGGACGTCCGGATTGGCAGATCGCAACATGGCCGTGGCCACGTACGCGGGTCGGGCGCACTGCACCCGGACTCCGTGACCATCATTTCCATCTTCACGCCCCCTGGTCAAGTACGCACATTCGGCGTCCAGGTCGGAAGACAGCTTTTCCAGGAATTTCTAAACAAGTTATGGGCTTACGTCGTGCGTGTTACAGTCAATTTCGGTCAGTTCTCGCCAAAGCTGGCGCAATAGTATTATTATTAAAGTTATACGTCGGTGGTCATATAGAGGTGTAGATTATACTTATTATGTAGATATATTTTTGGAGTGATTGATCGGTAAGTCAAAGCCGATATTCTAATAATATTATAAGCCAGTTACGATATTTTAGCAAGACATGCCGTTGTGTGTGTGTGTGCGTGAAAATGTCATTTTATTTTGTTCATACTTAAAAAGACTATAATATAATACTTCTTGGGTGGACAAGGTATCATCAATCAAATATCCTCTAGCTATAATAGTCTTATGTGGTAAGGACATTTTTATAGTTTGAAAAGTATAATATATACATTAAATAATGGACATTTTAATAACTTTTCGAAAGGCTGCGGAAATATTATAAACTTAACGAAGGGGATGCACCAATAAATTATAAAATTATGTAACGTAGTATTACAAAAGAAAATTGATTTAGTATTTTGTATAGGTACCTATAATGTTTAATAATATTATTTTATAGTTGTTGGTGACTCAATTAACGTAGGAATGGCCAATTAATACCAACATCGACAGTTGTACCTAATACACAAATAGGTACACTGTGTAATCAAAATCAAAAGGGGCACAGCTAAATTCACAACTCAATTGTTTAATGAAATCTTTTTGGACTACTTAGTGCAATATTTCAAAACAATTTTGTTCATCCGAAAACTTTTTCATCAGTGTTAGAGCCAGTGGGCCAGTCTGGTTTTAAAAAAGTCATATTATTCTGTGATTAAATAAATTTTCGTCCTTCGAATGAGTCAAAGTGCTTCTGATGGCACTGCAGTCATACAGAATTATATCATACTTTTATTTACCTTAGTGGCGGCATACAAGGCCATCAGTGGCATGGCCGGTGGCATGGACGCTGATGCACTGCCCACGTTGATCACCAGGCCCCGTCCACGAGCCAACATGCCGGGCAGTACAAGACGGCAAGCGTGCACCGCCCCTGCCACGTTGCACCGGACGGCCACGTCTGCATTGCTGCAATAGTCGGCAGTGAACTGCACTGGTCCGTCACCGTCTCCGGCTCCGGGATTACCGTCAGCTGTCATACCGGCGAAGAACTCAGGATGCGGATAACACGCGCCTGCGCAGTTCACGAGCACGCCCACCCCGCCGTCCGCCTGTAACCGGCCCTCGACCATGGCCCTCAGCCGCCGATACCATAGGGGGCACTGGCGACGGGCCGGCCGCTGTCCGTCCCTGTCGCAGAAACACCTGTCGCCCACATCGTCATCCTGGTCACCTTCCCGCTGTTCTGGCCGGTCGCCGCCGTCGCCATCTTCCGGCTCTCCCAAGTCGACGACCGTCCCGTAACGCGCCACTGGATCTTCCGAAAAGTCTGCCACTACCGTCATCACCCGCCGCCGACCGGCTGATTCTTTTCCTGCGCGTGCGTCAAAAAATTCATTAGCATATTATTATAGACCGACAGGAGTTGAAACAAATTTTTTGAAGACCTGTTAAAACCTAAGTTTTTAATTTTTAGCACCTTAATCGCATTGTTAACCGAAAGTTTAGACTTTATTTTTTTGAGTTTTGCAAAAAATAAAAATATATTGGTTTTGCTATGAGCACCTATACAGCATTCTTGAAGCGACAAAAGAACTCAAAAGGATTCTGGCAGCAACATTCATGATTGACAATTTAACTAAGATTTTACATCAAAGGACTTGTTTTTCGAATTTCCATGATATTTTTAGAAAATGTTTACTTAATGTAAAGAGTAAAGAATTTTTACATTTCCACACAAACTCTTATATCATATATTTTTTAGCGTTTGTATTAATACATTATAAAATATTTATATGTTTTATTTATGTTATATTAAAACCTAGTCAATGTATATAAATTAATTAAAATATTATCCTTTGAGAAAATATTATCATGCCAAAGGCGTATTTATGAATACTTAAAATATTTCTCGAGGGAATAATAACAACAATATTTTCTTAACATTTAACAGCATTAAAAAATATTACACGAAAAGTAAAAAAAGGCTATATAAATAATTTCATAACATTTTGGGTATAATATATACTAAAGATACTTATACCTATATATTATATTATAAATATTATGTGTAATCCCATATATTAGGTAATTTGAATAGAATGATTGGAAAAACCATTTTAATTTAATTCTTTTGGGTCTTGAGTTGTCAATTTTTTTTTAAATATTATGGTGAACATGTTTGTAATGCATTATTTAATAAGCCAAAACAAAAATTGCAGTTGTTGTATTATTATTATTTTTTTTTTTAGAATCGGATACAGCATTAAAAATGCAAACAAGTAACATTATTAAAAAACCAATATTTAGGCATACAATTTCAGTGGAATCTATCGACTGCAATGGTTAATGACTTTTATAAATACTATAACATATTCACAATTTGAATTCACAGAATGTTCCATATACTTTTTGAAAGTATATAGGATATGCAAAAATACATTATAAACTAAAAATATCCAACTGTAACATTTAGCATAAGTTATCGACATTATTTTTTGAGAAAAAACGTTGTTTGTATACAATTTTCTACGACAACTGAAGTCATCCTACATTTGCAAAAGTTTGAAAGCATGATTTTGAATACTTACATTAAGAGTGTGCTACATAACTAAAAATAGTATAAAAATAATAATGGATATCTTTATTGTCCGATTTTCGTTTTCAATAAATATTTATATTTTTGTTAAAATTGCTCATGCCGCACCCACATTTAACGAGGACGTTACACAAACATTACTCATTCCAACTGTCCAGCGTAAGTACATGTATTATAATATATACCTACTGGCGTGTGTTATTGGAAAACCTTCATCCTTTTTTACTACGCTAGTTAATATTTGAGATAAAAATTGATTATTTTTGAATTGAAAGAGGAAAACCTTATGTCAATAATGCTCCATGTATTCCATTTTTATTCGAATTTTGAACTAAGTATAGATATAATACGTATTATAATATTATATGACCTCAAAAATAATTTTAATTTTGTATTCATTTCTCTCATCTAGGTATTCATCCAGCCTGTAGGTATCGATATAACCTAATATTATGTACTAGGTAGTAGGCTCTATATAGTTAATATTTAATTAAGTTATTTTTTTTTTACGATTTAGTGCAGGTGTTTGGTAATAATAGAACATGATTATTATGCATTTATTGAGTTAAAATATGATTTTAAGTTTTAACTAAAGACCCACAGTGACAGAAATTTCACAGTCCCGGATCTTGCAGTTTAGAGTGTCGTGCCATCATTTGCAATATTAGAGACCGGTAAGTAAATATTAAGAAAAAAATTAAAAGCATTTTTGAAAATTAGCCAAAAATTAAATACTGATTTACAAATTCCAAAATTAAATTACCTATTATTTTCAATTGTGAAGTTGTATTTCTAAAAATAACGTTAAATTTGGTGGAAGAGATGTATGCAGTTGACAATAGTTAGGTACGATAAATTTGTGTAAGTATTTGATATTGGGCAAAACGCATACAAATGCAAAAATATGTTGTACAGGTACTTGTATTGTTATTACCCACTATTATTAGTTATTAATGTTATAATATTTGCTATAATTATTACAATTATTGTGATTGTTATTGTTATTATTATTACTCTATGAGTGTTTAGTGACTTGTTTTGTCTTTAGCCCTGTATATAGACGCTCTTCGAAAATATACCAAGCTTAACAAACAAAGGCATAAACGACGATCAGTAAATGATTTTAGTACTAGGCCGGCGTTTCACATTTTATTTATATTACTACATCAATAATAGCTGGAGAAGTGAAAACTAATGGACAGTCTTTTAGAAAAATGTGCCAAGAAGCGAATAAAATGATACATCCCGCAGTGACGTTTTGCGTGACCTACGTTCGTAAATTAAATTATAAATTAAGTGTAAACTCGAAAAAAAGACAAACAACCCGTTCTTCATGTCAACTACTGTGGTAATAATATAATAATAGTAATAATAATAGTTATCGTTATCTGGCTGTATAATATTATTCATGACACTTACTTATCAGTCCGGCAACGGCTCGCAGCTTGTCCTTGTTTCGGCCAACCAGCAGCACGTCCATCCCATGGTCGATGGCCAACTGCTCGCACGGAATACGAAATAATAATAATAAAAGTATTAAATAAACGATCATACATTTTAATAGTATTTACTAATTTAAGCTTGGAGACATATGATAACTCTAAATAAACACACAAATATGCATCAGTGCAGATATGCACCAAAAAATCCTATCGCAAGATAAAAATAAGATGACCATGACTCATGAGTCAATTAACTATTATAAAGACTGTCATTAGTGACGAGAAGTGAAAAGATCATAATATTATATTTTTACACGTGTGATACTGGTATAGAAAATATAAAAATATCTACATTTGTATGAAAACTTGTTTTTTTTTTCAAAAATAGAAATACAATTATGTTTCTAGATTTATTGAACACTTTATCCCAATTAATAATTTTATTTAATCTTGCTATATTTATTATTTAACTATGAATATAAAACATACAAATGTTATAGATTATATTATAATAATATACATACGTGTGTTGAGTTAGTCCTTTATGAAATGATGGTGTAATTGAGGGGCAATAGATTTCCCGACACCGAAGGCAACGAACGACAAAATTAAAAATTATTTATAAAGTATTACTATACCTATTGTCGATGTTTTTATAAAGTTTGGTCACACGCACTCGCGCACAACGAAATTGAGTGACACCGACACAGATTTAACGCACACAATATAATCAACATTGGTATTATTTTACACGCACCATTACCATCACCATGAATTAATGTAAATTATATTTAAAAAGTATGAATTGCAACTGCAGTGGCGTGTTATCATGGTAGCATCTGCCGACCTAACGTATTTGTTGTTCCCCGCGAAAAGGTATAGATCTCAACAAATTAAAAAAAAAAATTTTATATTTGTATACCTATATTATATTATACATTTTTTTTTTGTATTTTTTTGTAGCATAATATAATAATGTAATATAATATATTTTAAATAGAAACATAAATGAAAATAGTGACCAAAAAGGAGAAGAGTACCTATATAGAGAAAGTTATAAATAAAGATAAGCGAAAAAGAAATAAGCGGCCATAGATCAATATAAAAACATTATTGAGAGGAAAGAAAAATGAATAGGACTTTGGATATAAGAAATATTAATTTTTATTAGAGACGATTATAATTGAAGAAAATGCAAAGAAGAAAAGCGTATAATATAGAGAATGTGCTAAATGGAGATAAATATGTGCTGAAATGGCCTTAGAAGAGAAAGTACCAAATGAAGAGAGTGCTAATGGAAGAAAAATGTGTGCTTTAAATAGGTAAAGTGGTCACAGTTCAGTATAAAATCTTTTTCAGAGAGAAGAAAAAAATTTAAAAAGACATTTGTTATAAGAAATAATATTTTTTTAGTAAAGATAAATAAGCACTTAATAGGAAGAGCGGTTATAGATCAATGTAAAACAATTAGCGAAGAACATAAATTAATTAATAAGACATTTGATGCATGAAATATTAATTTTATAAGTGACAATTATAATTAAAGACAATGCATAGAGAAAAAGCGTATAATATAGAGAATGTGCTAAATGAAGATAAATAAGTGCTAAAATGACCTTTGAAGAGAAAGTGCCAAATGAAGAGAGTGCTAATAGAAGAAAAATATGTGCTTTAAATAAGTAAAGTAGTCACAGTTTAATATAAATACTTTTTCAGAGAGAAGAAAAAAAATTAAAAAGACATTTGATATAAGAAATAAAATTTTTTTAGTGAAGATAAACAAACACTTTAAAGGAAGAGCGGTCACAGATCAGTAGAAGAATATATTCTAATGAAAGTCTAAATTAAGATAAATAATAGCTTTGTATGAAGAACGTGTACGGAATAATATACCTATTAAATACATTCACATACTGGCCAAGAAAAATATTAATTATTTAATTGAAATTCTACTAAATAATTCTCTAGAATAATTATTATTTATTGGTGACAATTGTAATCGAAGGAAGATCAGATAGTAAAAAATTATAATAAATAAATGCAATACTACCAAGATAAATAAAATTATAATTTTTGATAAATGGCCGCTTTATAAGCTGGAATATATGTAGGATATTTGATCAAGAAATAATTGTATTATGACGAATAACAAGGTGTGGCTATTGACTAAAATTAAAGGAAAACCACGAAGAATAAGATTATGTAGTATACGTGCAAACTAACAAATAGTGTTTGGGACAAGAAAAAGTTTCTATATTTAAAAATGAATGAAAAAAGTTGGAGTTCATAAACTTATTTGAGAAATAAAAAGACAAAAACAAGCAGCCCAAATTAAATTATTATAAGTTAGAAGGTAGAGTATAAGAGTAGTGCGCAAGATACAAAATTTTGGTAATTTTTTTTGAATTTTTTTTTTTTTGTTTCTTTTAATATTGTAAGACAAAATGTGAAACATAACATCGTCCACCAGGTACCTACTTGATAAATAAACACGCCACTACAAGAATGCACACACAATAAATATGCCGTGTCGTAGTTAGACGACACGTCACACTAGTTGTTTGAGTTAATAACTACTGTAACTACTGTAACTAAACTATTGAAAATGTCTTTTTTTCGCGATATAATGACGCGTTGGTTAGTCGACGAGCGAGTTACGCGCCGAAGCCACCGCCACCGGTCCTCCATTGTCGGCAGCACCATCGCTGTCACTCACCTGACGCGCGTACTCCTTGCCGATGCCGTCAGTGGCGCCGGTGACCACTGAAATGATATGAATATATTGTATTATAATACCGTCTTCATAGGCTGGATTGGGAAAGTGAAGGGGAAAAAAATAAGGACTATAAGGAAAAACAATACATTGAGCAAGATGAAAAAAAAAATGTTTGCCAGTTTGTGTTTGGCGGCCGTTGGCAGAGTAAAGTTGAATAATAATTAATAATAATATTTAACTTTTGCAGTAACCTACCTAGGTACATTCGTTACTAAAATATTTTCATTATTTCCCAATACATTCAATAGGTGTATGAAAAAGTTTTAGTGGTTAACGTTTCAATGCTCACTAATGAAAAAACAATGTTAACTGTTTTGAATAAACCGAAGATATTTTGAACAAATTTGCAGACACATATATAGGGAACTATTGAACTTAAAATATTTATCACGTTACGATTTCAAAGATAAATAATTTTAGTGAGGGCTTGAGTTTAGGGGCTAAGCCCCACGTCCCACGGTTCATCTTCATTCGTAGGTGCAAATAGTGTTTGAGTTTGTGGGGGGAGGGAGTCTGTAACTATGACTTTCTCACAAAAAATAGATGTGACTCGCGTACTCCCTGACTGTCCTATACGGTTTTCCGACTGAGGATATACATATTATGTGCGTGATATACCTATATATGATATTTTGTTCATATGCGACATATTATATTATGTGTAATAAATAAAAATATGTATCATATATATCGGCAAACTGTAAGCTTAAAATCATTTTGAAAACGCAATTTGAAAAATGTATTAGGTTGCAATAACAACAAAAAGAAACGTTGAAATTATCAGAAATCTCATTAAATTGATTAAAATATAAAAAATAAGAGTTACGTAAATATTTCAGCACCAAACAAATAACTATAATATCGATGTTATCGAAAATATGTATGTAAATATAGGTTAATACAATCGAAATAAAAATATTAAGTAAAAAGGCAAAAAGCAATATAATACTATATAGACAAAAATACGATATTTTTAGATCTGAAAATTTCTTTTTTTTACTTCCCACAGCGACACTAATAAAATAAATTTAAATTTATCTTATAAGTCATAACATTTAAGAACTACAATATTTAAAATATAATTATTATACTTTTACTGAAACAAACATTTTCATTAATATTAAGAAGACAATAATTATGTGTCCTTAAACAAAACATGAAATATCTACTTTATGTCTATGATTTTGACTCTCGTACTTATAAAACATTTTTTGTGTGTGTATATATATATATAATATATATGGTTCATACGTAAAGTCATCATGGAATATTTCCGGGCACGGAGTTGAGGAATTTTAGTATTTTATATGTTATTGTAACTGAACATATTATATTGTACTGTATAGCCTGTGCAATGCGAGTATACCATAAGGAGTTAACCATATTTTAATATTATATATATAGTTTATACCAAATGTACCTACGGAAATATGGAATTTTGTACGGAATGTACCTAGACATACCGCAAATAATGAACTCATATTAAGTTAAGTTAAGAGAACACTAGATCGATGAGTTTTAAGTTTACAGTTAAAAAATCATTAATTTGACTCGATAAGTTAAAAGTCAATACAGAAAAAAATATTAACTTAACTCAGTTTAAAAAGAGTTAATATACTTTTTAAAATTAATATGTAGATCACATAAAGAGTGACTGGGTTTTTGAGAAAGATCTATTAACTGCGTGGTTATTAAATCATATTATCAATATTATTATTCAGTGTTTACTTTTACGTACATTTTTATCGTTTATATTTTTAATATAAAATTATTTATCCTCCTCCTCACCACTCTTATTTCGAACACAGTGTGTGTATACGATTGCCGTTAATCGTTTGCTACCGCTTATTCGATTAACATAATTAATTTTAACTTTATTATTTTATCATTTATTTACAGTAGATCTTTATTCGGGCTTATCCACATAATAATACTACATAATATGTTGTATATTTGATACTGTACTTAGTGAGACTGTGCAGTAGGTGGTTAAGATTACGTCATTTTGTTCTTTTAATAAAAACTATGATATTATAATTTTTTCTATAGCACGACTGCACGTGCAATATTATTATTTTTAAAAACCACGACCCCGATATTGTTATCATAAGTCATAACCAAACGATGTGTATATTGTGATTAATTAATTGTGATAAATGATAATTAAATACCTATACAATAACGCGCAATCGGTTCTACTTGCGATAATCATTTATTCGTTAGAAAAGGAGCGTTGGTGGGGATTTTTTCCATAAAAAAAATAATCCGACGTGAACCAGCTGAATAATAACGATAAAACAAAATTCGTGCCATTACGAGAGTGATGATACGAAGCACATTATTTTACACGGCACATGTTTATGCCTTTATTAATGTTTTGTTAGGCGTCGGTTCGTATAGAAAAAAATCAATCAATCAACGGTGTGAATTCCTTGAGATTATAACAACAATATTCATTATTATTATTAAATGCGTGAAAATTGACAGCAACAATAATATTATTGTAGTATTATTATGATTAAACACAACAGTTGTACGCAAACGAATTGCGCACCGCATTTTAATATGTTATCTGCCTTAAAGGCAGCCGACATTTGTACCGTCAAAATCCGATCGAATCCGCTGGTTCAGCGATATACCTGATCACCGTGGCTCGTAAAAATCTGTTATGTAGGTAACACAGTTTTTGTACGTGTAGGCATGCAATATATATTATTATTTCTTACGCGTTAAAATCGATAGCGAATATAATTTGTGCCATCAGCATCGCGCAAACATCCTAAATAAATAATGTATAAACATTTGACCTTTGTGGTCTCAAGTCCCGCAGATGCAATCACACAAATCAAATAAATACGTATACGCATTAACTTGAAACAGATTCAAAGTCAGATTTGGGGCGCTTGAAGGTCCGGCGAATTTCGAGATGTACAAATTATTTTGGCTCTACTGAGATAATATTTTTGGATGGTGCCATGAAGTCTGGGAGGGGGGGGGGTGTCGGAGTACTCAATTTTTGGAAACATAGACTAAAATCAAAGGTCAAGTGATGATGACCGCGTTTATGGTGGTCATAACAATAACAAAATAATAGTAAAAAGATAGTGTCGCATATACTTACCAGCCCATTGGCCCGTCGACCCGTAATCGAACTCGTCGGTGCTGCAGTGGTCGTCGAACAGGCTCCTCTTGGCCACGTACTGCTGGTAGGCCGCGTACACCAGTGCCGAGGCGGCCACCGCGCACACAGTGGCCGCTGCAAATGCGCTGAGCACGAATTGCGGCCATCCCTCGGTGTTGCCCACGTAAATGGAGCTGATCAGGATCCAGGCGACGGCGCCGACCAGACAGGCGACGCCCGTGGTGGCCGCGCTCGCTTGCTTGGGCTGTATCCGCGACGCCATGTCCAAAGGTATTGTACCGGTACGCACAAATATCACGTGAAACACGAAAGAAAAACGCGGCGGCAAAAGACGACCGGTTGCGCGCGCTCGTCCGGTTCGCAATGACGCGCTATGGTGATTACGACGGTCGACCGGTGGCTCGCGTCGCTGTAATATGGTGGCCGTCGATCACGGCGCTTAAACGTGAGGCGATGCCAATAATAAGTACAATGTCATTGGATACAACGTTTTATATATGGCGGCGGCCGTATAAAAAACGCGATTTACGGTCGGCGATTACAACGCGGCAAAACGATCGCGTAAAAAATATGTTTTCTAATGACATTTATCGGAGGGGCACACATTATTATTATAAAGTTCGTCGGTTGTCACTTACGACATCGAATCGATTATCGCCAAAGGTCGTCAAACTTTATTATATCGCAAAATCGGAAGACGGCGGTTGGCGAGCGATACGAAAACAACCCGGCAAGGTCGTCGTTGGCTGGCTGCTCTGCCACCTGTAGAACCGTCTGTGTGAGTCATGGGAACGGTGAGACGACGGCAGCCCAGCTGGCGCGTGCATGTGCAACGGGTGTCGAGGTGAGGGGGTTTGTATGAAAGTCGCGAGGGTGGATGTGGGAGAAACGTACAGTTTTTATTTGAAATATTTTTTTATTTTATTTTCGGGGAATGCCGTTCTCAAAGCGACGATGCTTATTATTTATTATGATTATAATTAGCATTAATATCATGATTATAATAGATATATCTTAAGGTTAATAAAATAATATTATTATATTATTATACCGCTTTAGTTTGGTAATGGTGTAACGACCGTTTCAGTAGAACCAGCCGTTGACGCTCGAGGAGTAGGTTCCGTCTCAGTGCCAACAGTCTTTTTGGTGGAAGACGCACGCACAGTGATTCTGTTTTGAAGACTATGGGTAGTACTTTTTAAACTGATGGCTCTCGTAGTCGGAACTGTAGTCGTCGTCGTCGTCGTCCAAGTCGGAGTCGGAGTTGTATTGACGCTTCTGTTTTTCGATCCTTAACATGAAAAATATATACACGAGTAGGAGACCTAACACGAACAGGTAAGACGCAGAAAACGGAAATCCTCCTCCGCCGTTGACAATGTCTGTTACTGATGGTCCCGCCGGCGGAGGAAAATCCGTGGAGGGAGGAATTTTGAAACAATGAAAACGAAATGGAGTGGAAACACAGGACCCCCTCGGTTAGAGGTGGGTCCGAAAAAGGAAAAAAAAATTCAAACCACCAAGAACGTTAAGTACTGCAGAAGTGGCAAAAGTGTCAGAAGTCCCGAGCTGAGCGAAGACAAGACCTCGGAGATGGTCACAAAATCACAAGCGATCGAGCCCGTTGCGTTCGACGAAGTGATCCTCTTTCTGGTGGTCGGTGTGGTTTTTATCGTCGCTGGTCTGGCAGACGTCTTGTGCGCACGCGACAAACGCACAACGCACACGCGTATTGTACGCATTCGAAGCAACACACACGAGTACACACTTACACACCAACACGCACGATATGTGCGCACACCTACCCGTCCTCCGTGGTGTGCATAGGTAACCACTCGCCACAACCTCGGTGGTAGGCGGTACCAACTCCGAACGTTCTGCAGAAACGGGCTTTTCGATCATGATTATTATTATTATTATTACCTACTTGTTTTTCCACCCCGAAATTCAATTTTCTTCATCTCTATATGCGTATAATGTGCTTTTCGCTGTACACAACGCAATGGGGAGGTGTAAAATAAATCTGAACCTCTCACTAAATTAATGACGATGTCCCTCAAAAATTATTTGTATCGGAAATATAATATCTTATTTTTTTTTTTCATACACTAAGCAAAAATATGAATATTATGAAAGTAATAAAAAAAACTCGATATTGTGGACAAGTGGTATCGCAGATATTTGCAGGGCGTCAAAAGTCTTATTCCATGTACATGCTATGGGCAATCGAGATATTTTAATTCTTAAGTACCCAAGTATATAACTATGTAAAATATGGCAATTTTAAAGTACTTATAATTCGCTCTATAGTATTTTATAATATAATTAAAAACTTAATAGACTCTTTGTATAATATTCTTACAAGTACAATATAATATTGGACCATATACTACAATTAACAACAAAAGCGGATTCAGACGAGCACACATTTTCTCTATGTATATCTTGTAAGGCATATACGCCAAGGTGTAATAGCGTCCTCTTAAGTATAATTCTATGTATATAATATTTGTAAACAAAATATAAAGAATAAGTACTTATAATTTACCCCGATCATGAAGATTAAGATCAGTTATTTATCATTTTCGAGTTGTCGGGGAAGGGGGTTACACTACTGGAGGGCGGAGCTCCAGTACTATTTTTTTCATTGGAACGGAGAAACTGTACGTTCTATATGATGGAATATTTTTTAACTACATTACTTTTGTAATTTATGTAACTTGAAATTGTGCTTATTAAATAAGCTATTCGAATACTTTTACAGTTACTAGATGATTGAGTAAAACTTTTATCTTTTTAGGACTGTATCTTGAAAACATTAAAAAAGTATTTTTTATAGTTGTATACATTTTTAAGCTTCAAAAGTTTTTGTAAAACTCATCGAAATTCATTATGCATAATCATCGTATGTAGAATGAGTGCTGAAAATAGCTAGTTTATTCGAATAACTGTAGTGACTTGTAAAATAATTATTGTAAGTAGGGTGATAATTTATTTTTATATTTTTCAGGCAATAATAAAAATTAGCCCTCGCGGGACCTTTCGAGTCCTTTATCCACCTATTCTTATATTATTGTATACAAAAAATGATTCTGAGCGAAGACTGAACATTTTAAAACGATAATAATTTACTTAAAAACAATATCAATAAAATCCTCAGAGAGGCCCTAGATTATAATCTTACCTTGATCGAAAACCTTGAAACCTATATTTATCAATTTATACTCATTTTAAAAATAACAGTGTAAAATGGATTATTTTTAACATTTAATTTGCCATATTGTACGTTTGTAAGATGGAGACAACACGTGTGGGTATGACGTCCTTTTAATGAAAAAAACACTTTAAAAAGTAGTAGACAATTAACATATGACTATGGTTTATAGACTCAACATTTATGCGACTGACTTTTTACAAAAGTTTGAGGGATTTTTTATAAATGCATTATGAAAGTTTAGAGGGCCAACGCTAGAAAAATACCAAGTTCTATATCCAATCCGCCACAGGTGGATTGCCTTCTCGGTCGAATTACACCATTTCTAGGGAACTGAGGTACACTAAAACCGATAGAACTGAATTTTATGTTTGTTCATTTTTTTTCCTGCAGTCAATGTCAGATATAACACTATTATATTATATCTAAAATATATATTACTTTGGAAATTGTATAATACATTTATATATATATATATATTCTCGAACTATAATATTAGTACAGGTAACCATATCACAACATATTATAAATATATATATATAATACTCGCATAACGAATATGATCCCGGTGGCGCCGTATATTCGGGACTCGATGGCGTCTGTTTAATATAACGGACAGGTGCAGGATTAGCCAAGGGAAATATGATTATTATTATCATTGTTATCATCATGTGTGTCAGACCTCCGGTGCATGGAAGTTCAAAACTTGGGGAGTATAGGACGCGCCGAAATGGCGCCCGAAATCACCAATGCGTCACACGACGATAATAACGCGTCCTGTATTCAGCACGCTTTAATCCGCCAACATTATATTTAGATTACGTCAATGTGTTATATTATTATATTGTTCGACAGGTTTATTTCACACAATATGTCATCGTGTATTCTGTAACGTGACATCTCGCCTAGTTGAACGGGTTTAATCGACAGCTGCTACGGTATATACCTAAATGTAGCTTGTATTATTTTATGGAGGTACCTTATACCCACACATAATCATCATCATCACGTCATATTATATACGTGTATGGACACTGTGACTTTGGCGCCCGTCCGTCGCGCTGGTTGATTGCCGCCACAGCGTTCGGACTTGTCCGTCCAATAATAATCATAATATGACGGCCGTCGCGTTTAATCTGTTCGGGCTTAAGTTTACTCGGCTGTAAAAACATGACTGCCGAGTAATAAGTATCTGTCATAATATTATGCTGTATACACGTCAGAGACCCCCAAAAAAAAAAAAATGAAATCGAACTTCGTCACGCGTAGGCGGTATAATATATATAGGAGGTGCCCCTTTTTTTTTATTACTTGTCGCGTTCGATCGCTCGTGTATAATATCGTTGGACGGACGGTCGTCCGATTGGTCCACTGGTTCTGCACGACTTTTGTTTTAATTTTTTATTCGTTCTACAGAACGGTACTGTACACATAGTTTTTAATTTTTATAACGTCATCGCGTGTCAGAACCATCCCCGCAAGCCACCTTTTGGTTCAATTGCGCGTGCTCGCATAAAAGCTGTCTCTGTGCTCGTGCAGTGTCGTGCGTCATAATATTATCACGAGATTCGTTAAACGGAGGCGCCACCAATATTGCTATAATGCGCTTAGAAAAGTTTCAAGCGAGTAGATAAGCTTATAATCTCTCTGTGTTTATATGTACAATTATTGCCCGTATATTTCATTATTTTACGATCTAACCGACACGTCGAAGCCCTTTTTTCGAGTTCGATGATATATCTAGAACAAACAACGTCGACTCTCCTTCACATGCTATAACAGTGTTGTATACAAATAAATTAAATGAAATATACTTTAACGTAACACTGTCATCACCATAATAATAAATTATATTATTGAAATATAAATGATTTATTGTTCGTCATTGTCAACACTCGTGGCTTGTAATATTGTACTACAATTATATACATATTTACATATTATACTCGCAAATGTTTATATAGATTGTATTTTATAGTATATATACAGCACTATTACAGCGGTGGCAATGAGAAAAGTATAGTACGCCCACGACGAGCATATTA
This sequence comes from Myzus persicae, assembly GCF_001856785.1. NCBI lineage: Eukaryota > Metazoa > Arthropoda > Insecta > Hemiptera > Aphididae > Myzus > Myzus persicae. The sequence goes on from NW_019101610.1 coordinate 257,905, forward strand.
GTGCGTCGGACGATTTTAGGGGTGTGAAAGGCGCACGAGGGTCGGACGAGGGGCGGCGGAAAAAAGCTCGCCGCCCACGTCACCGCCCGCGCCCGTCCGCTGCGAACGATTTCGAATTGTGGCTGTTAAATGTTAGTATTCACAATTAATACTACACATCATGTATAACGGATCCATTGAAATATTACGATTAATTATGTCCGATCATATATGAAAACCTTGTTAGCAAGTCATAAAATTAATTTTTTAATCAAAAAATGTAGAAACCAGATTTTAATGTTAAATGCCTCAAAAACCATAAAATATTCTAAAACATAAAAAAAATTACATTAAAATCAAATTTGTCAACAAACGCAAAATAAAAACTTCTAATCATTTTTCGAAAATACACGAAACGAGCATTGCGTAGCTTTAGAAAACAATACAAAGTGCATCGAAATCCCAACCCTAATTTTTATAAATGAAATGCCAATATTCAAAGTAACTTATCTTATTATTATGTTGTATAAAGTTTTCTGTTAACATTAAAAATTTTATTTTTTAAATACATCTTGCGATGTTAATATTCTTGTTTTAATACTATTAATTATAATTTATAATAATGACAATGTATAGTTCATAATAATATTAGATACCTACCTATAATTGTATATATTATAAACTTCTATCCAATACGAAGGTACACAATATGAGGTCTTTAAAATATTTGAGAATACAATATTTTTCAATAATACACTTTTATAAAGAATATTTTTGATTTTCTTGAAAATAATTTCGAAAATTCGTAAAACATTCTGGCTACACAAAATATTTGAAAAACTATAAACTGATTGGAATTCATTTATTTACCATGTCAACGTAGCACAGACTTCAGTCGGTGAGGGTAAAGGAAGGCAAAATAATTATACATAATCAAGAGGTATTTTATAAAACTTCTAAAAGGCACTATAACGCTATGGTGAATGCCACTAAATATCACCGGTAGGAGCTAAGTAAAGATGACGTCTTATCTCGCATCGCACTCTACCTCTCGAAAAAGGTTTTTGGAGTAAAATCTAATTTGTAACTAAATGAAACGTTATGAATAATAATCTTTTTTGGAATAATGTTATTGCAATATAAAAACAAATTATGCGAAGAAATTATGTCACTTGGCCTCTTATCATCTGAAACACTCACAAAATTAAATTGTTTTATATTCTGACAGAGTGATTCTAAATTTGAGTTTAAAAAAATGTCAAAATTAGGAAAATCCAAGTACTTTATAAAAAAAAAATATAAATATCCAACAAAATTGTGTGGGGTCCACGGGAATATTATTTATTCAATACTATTTTATGGCAACATGTATTGTTTATTTGATTGTAAAAAGACCATCATTTTCTAGATGATATTTGTCAAACCCTAAAAAATTTAAAAATACAAAAATGAAAATTGTACATTAAAATGTTTTACAAAATCCCTCAAAAGATTTTCTAACCGCAATTCAAAATTATCGAAACTTCTTTGCTATACATAGACGCATAGTCGCGTTTTTTTTTATAACCGTTTGAAGATCAACTTTTAACGCAATTGGATAATATTGAATATATTTTAAACGGAAAATAACAATTTTTTATCAAACGATTTAAGTTATTTCATTGTAATTCTAGTATTTAAAAATATGAAACACCTTCCATTTTTATCACTTCCTATAAGCACACTATGAAATGTTCAAAATATTCTGACTATATATACCAATATATAAGCTATTTAAACCACGAGCCTCGTTCTCTTCACATTATTCGACAGTACTTTGGTATTGACTTTCAAGTTATAATATTATTGTCAAAAACTAGCTCAACATACCTATTTCACACATAGTTACTCATGTATAAATAAGTACAATAAATAATGATATGTGAATCATTGAATTAAAATTTAATATATCCAGTATAATAACTATATTTAATGACGAGATACATTCGAACCAATTATTAACATAAGCGAATCCCCAGATTTTTCTAAAAAATGTGTAAGTATAACTTTATAAATTATATTGTTTTGAGATCGATTTTTATATCGATTTGTTTTTAATTTTGATAAGTATATTTGAATATTATTATGTATCATTATTTAATGATCTGTGTTTGAATTTATTATGTTTTCTATTGTTTAGTTTGGTTTGTTTTGGTTTTATTTTTATTTGTGTTTATTTACTTACTAACGGACCCAGTCTATATTTTTACAGTTTTGGTTTATATTTTTAATTAAAACGCTACACAGTTATACAGCAATATAAAACTATAAAAATCGTATCGTTATATGGGATTTAATTTCATCATTGGTTAAACGAAATAAAAATATTTATCTTACTTTTCATTTTTGTCACAGTTAATATTAAAAGCTATCATATTGTATGTAAATAACAATTAAATAAAATCACTTATTCACTTCAAATGGATTGCGATTAATCCTAAATAAACTTTAACTGTTAGTTCCCAATTCGAAGTGGTTTTTTTAAATTAAAAATTGAATCATAAAACTATAAAAGCTAAATAATACATGTTACATTGTCGATATCCAATATCCGTCGAATGAAGAGTTGGTGTACTATATTTATATTTGATCATAATAATATTTAGGTAATAAGCATTTGAAAGTTTATAGGATTCGTTTGGCTTTGGACTGATAGGATTGAATGATAAATGAAGGACAAATATAAAAGTCTCATCCTAGTTCATTATTGTCACCGCACTCGTGACCAAACGTTATTACTTAAATGCGTATTGCTGTAATAAAATATATTATGTTGACACTTTTAAATTATTATATTTGTTCGGTATATTGGATGTACCTATACAATATTTTATATATCGGTACATTAAAATTGTCTACGTTGTATGATTTTATGAAGTATAAAAACTGGATCATCAATTTAAGGTTATAAAAATACGAGCAGTAAAATAACTAATAAGTTTCAAAAATATTAATTGCATACTTTGATATTGTTAATACTATATTATGAGTTCTACCATTCCGTTTATACTCAATTATACTATACCTATGATAGATCCTTGAAACTTTCATACATTACTTAGGTACCATAATCTATACCTATTACCTACTCAATGAAATTTCAAAGTATTTTGGATAACTTAGTGGATTAAGTGGATGTTAATATATGTTAACATCTGACTAAACTATAGGCATTGCAGGGTTAGACAGATTTTAATTTTGAGAACAAAAGATATAGGTAGGTACTGTTATATATTTGTGTCGGTACCAATATAAATTTTTTATCTACACATATTTTAATGTTAATGTTCACTAGGTACCTATATAATATTACCATAAATGTTAAAAAAACTAATTTCCTTGACAAGCATGTAATTTTTTTTTTAGTCCATGGGGATGATATTATGAAAATTATTTTATTGCTGAACATGTTTAATATTCTTATCTAAGGCACTATTTTAATACTACGGGTTTTTATTTTTAAAGTCGTGAAATAATTCAATGAGTATTTTTACCGTCGGGAATGGTCTGTAATTCACTTGACGTCATAGTTTTTCAGTAGTATTTTGATATTTGAGAAATCTTTGAAAACTAGGTAAGTACAGAGAACTTTCATAACTTACTATGAATTTAATTTAAAGTAAAAACTGTGGCTAACTTTCTAAGTTTTATTTGTTAATTGTACAACTTTTGTTGTACTCCTTCGTCCTATTTTATAAAAAAAAAACAAAAAGATTACTTTCAAAAAATATTTAGGTGAAACCGTGCTAAAAATAAATACTATAGGCACCTCATGTAATAATCAACATAATTATTATTCATAAAGTTAATTTATTTCACTATAATTCATATTCGATATGCATATGATACATCATAAAGATTATGAATAGCAAATTTCAAGATCAATTAAATCTTGTTTCAATTATTGCTGGAACATGTAACTTAATTTTATATACGCATATTACGTAAGTAAGTATTATTAATTAAAACCTTGTATTAAAATTTCAAATTATCATGAGTCATTAATACATTTTGTCAAACGCTGTTAAACGAATAACCAATAGGAATATTTTCTGAAGATCTAGCCTTACTATATAATAGTTGCCATACAACGTTGACGAATATTTTAAACTTGGTATATGCGGTTCATATTTAAACTTTAATTCGCGTCTAAAATTTAAATGTTGTGTATCATAATATAGCAATATAGCAAGTTTCAAATAACAAGACACACACTGTTATAGACTATAATAATATAGAATCACAAGTTGTGACTACAGTATATAGTACACAATACGCAGCAGTGTAAGTATTGTGTTACGATACAAATATACAACATGCCATTGTAACATAATACAATTTTTAATGATTGATATAAAAACAGTATAATAGTAGGTTTTAAATATTATGAACGATTTTTTATGAACCAAACAATATGATAATTTGCAAAAGACATAGTAGTTATGTCCGGTTACGGGCTCTATTCTGGCTTTAAACTAAACATCTAAGCTCGGAAGTAGGTATATAAAATATATATTATACAGTGTAAAATGTAAGTATATTTTTTGAACAAATTAAAATATGACGATTGTGTCTGCGTATTTTTAATTTATTACCTACACATCAATTATCAGTATCTACAGCAGTACGTCAGTACCTATAAATATTAATTACTTTATATTTTTAATTTACCCTACATTTTGGTAGGATTTTTTATTTTATCCAAAGATTATTTTTTGAGATTATCGCATTCAATGATTATTCTAAATGAGGACCACTTACTTACATTTTACACAAAATGTCAGTTGAGCAAGTTTATGCTATTATTATTGGTATCTTACTGTAAAATTGTTTTCTAATATGAGCCAGAAAAAGTACTTAAAAGTTTTTTGGAACATACATAAAAGATTGGGAATTGAGTATTTTCGATTTTCCCAATAAGTTGTTTAAATGTAAAAAATACTTATCGATCACCGTCAAATACTTTTGATGGAATACAAACCAAAAGCCTCTTGTAGTTTCTATAAGTTTATTTTATTTCTTGACATGTATGTCTTGTATACACTGCATAAACTGTATATTAAGATCTTGATGTATTTATATCGAACAATTTTTAAATTTAAATAAAATATTTTAATAAAAACCGTAACAGAAAAAAAATGTTAAATAAACTATTAGGTATAGAAAATATAGACTATGGTATGATTCATTTCCCGTAATTTGTGCTACGATAATGTATAGAAAATTAGTTTTGTTAATCAATTAGTTTGATTATTAGGTACATTATTTAACAATAAATATTTTTTAATTTATCAATAAATATAGAATACTATTATAATAAGCTTCCGTACAATAATTTTTGATCTCTGATTTCGTTTTCCTTCGCTCATATTCAGACTTTATTTTGAAATTAATTTTTGTCGTACGTTTTACGACTACGGTTGCTCGATTGCATTATACACTGTCGACGATTGAGCCTCATTCGAATTGCAAAATATGTCCCCCTCGTATACGCACGTTCGCATGCAATACGCGTTTTACCGTACTCCTCTTCGCATAACTCTCCCATCTATAAAATATAATAATAATAATACATTTCTCTCCTAATCTCTTTCTCCGCTGCCACCGCACCCGCTCGTCGACAACCATAACCGCCGAACGAGGGCCCTCGACTTTGCCAAACAATAAATCCAGCGAGCATCAAAATATATAATATTTACACTACTCGACGAAGGAACTAACAAACTACAAAGTAACAAACGTTTGTCGGTCGTCAGGACTTGTACTTCAAATATTATAACATTATAAACGAATGGGAATAATTTATACAAACATTGTATGTTTTGCTCTCGTACGACAACAGACTCGTAAAGTAGTTTTCGGGTAGCATTTTTTATTTATGCATCATTGACGGAAATCGGGATTCCTCCAAAGTTTTCCAACTTACCCTAAAAAACGATTGACAAATAATTTCTATATTTTCCTATACGAATGTTGTCCAAATAATTTATACATTGTATAAAAGTGGTAAAAATATTGACTGAAAAAAAATATATGCCTCGTTTTTAAAAAAAATGCTATCGTAAACGGCGATCGCATGTTATTTATTTTAAAAATACATTGGAAAACGAAATACTATCGATTGTTTCGGTACAAGACTACAAGCCACATAATAAATAGGACGTTATTCAAAAAAAAAAGTTTTATGTAATCTGTAATAATTGTTATATTGTATTATATTCTTATTGATATTTAGTGTCAGCCTCCCATAATTATTGTTTTATCTATATATGATTCTGTTCTATGTATTAATAATATAATATTATGTAAGAAATATAAAAATTAATTTTTGAAATATTTTTTTGAATTTAAAATTGTTTTATTGCACGATCTGTGGACATGATTCACTAAGTGAAGAAACCCACTATCGAAACATTCGAAATCAGCAACTTAGAGTATTTGTAAAATATAAATTATTATTACTTATGCTGAACTTTACGACTTCACAATATTACATTTTACAATTTTGCAATTGAATGAATTGGCCAGAATTGATTATTATTTTTTACTTATTTTAAACGTTTGAATACTTTTATATTTTTAAGTATTCTTAGAACCCAGTAATTGAATGAGAAAATTGAAAAAATATTGGGAGCGTTTTGGTAAATTAAATAATTATTATTATTGCTTTCAAATTAAAATACACCCGTACAAGTGACACGTTTTATTTTTTATTGTTCGACTGTTTTTGTAATTTTGTATGTAGTTTAGACTTAAATATAATATTATTATTGTTCATTATTGTTAGTAAAATATATCATTATTTTAATAATAAAACTTGAAACACGTTAACATTTTAAACATAATTATTATTGAATATTCGTCACAATTCATACCAAGTAATAACTAATAACTAATTAGTATAAATTAATTTTTAATTGTTTTTATTTTAAGATTAACATTTTAAATAACTCTCGGCAACAGTGGCCATTAGGATGAATTCACATATTCAATTTATTTCTATAAATAAAGATAAATTTAAAAAAAAGGAAAAAGTGTCAACAAATAATACGACAGGATACATGTGGCGTCAGAGATATACAATCGGGGTCTAAATTCAGAAATTCAGTTATTGTTTATTATTACGAAAAAATATTTAATTTGATTGTATAATATTGATTTTAATCGCGAGTTCGATTCTACGACGAAATACCAACATTCATATAATTGTTTTATTAAGTCTGAGAGCAAATTAATAAATATTTATCGAAAAACACCGGTATTAAAATTCCATGTATTACCTTTATAATATATTAATACATACCTATATTATAACTTATGAGTGTTAAATACGCCGGAATTAATACAAAATAATAACTAATGGGTTGAAAAAACTGTTGTAGTAAAATAAATAGCATAATATATGCGATAAGTATAATAATATATTATAATGAGTAAAAAATACAATTATAATAATAATTGACTTATGATTGATAGTGATTGATTGACTTATATGATGGTTTGTAATTAAGTATGGGCAAAATTTTAGAAATATAGAGCTGAATACTATAGAATACAATAAATAATTTAACCGAATTATAGATTACTTATAAGAAATTTGTATTAACACACTGTTGTATTGATCATAATAGTAAGTCTCAAGTTTTGAGTTATATATATAATAATTAAGTCAGCTAAAAACTGAGTGACTAGATTTTCAAAGAAAACAGAACTGAACATAAAACCGATACTTTTGGTTTTTATCAATTATTATTGCAGTTCTCGTTAATACAATCGCGATATAAACCACCTACACTATCAAATAATATTTTATAATAAATAATCTGTAATCGTTTCTCATAACTTTTCTCTTTTGAACTCATAATATTATTTTTGATTAGGGGTTACCCTTTTATTATGATTATTCTGCAGACTATTGCAGTATTGCAGCACTAGTATTTTCCGATGATACCGACTGGCGACGGGTCTAAAAATAATATGACCTCTATATTTTAGAGGTGACGACTTAGACCAAACTTCCGCTGTGATTAATTTGTTAGTATAATTATTATTCACATTGTGCTTAATATTATAACAATATAATCACACGGCAGGTATAATATGAACATTAGTTGACGCAGACTTAATATGTGCAACAATACCCTATAGTTAGCTGGCCATAACACGTTTGGGCACAAAACGATATTTTTCTCTGCGATTTAGAAGAACGATGGGAAAAACACGTTGGGTACACATTTTTTCAGACATCAAAAATGAATGCAACATTTCAACGTTTGGGTATCAATGTTTAGGTACACATTTATAAAATACCTAATATTTTATTTTTTCAAGCCGTTTACCTAACGTTACACCACAATAGGAGTTTAACAACCATTTTTTTTGCAACTTAAAAATATATTTATTATTACGTATTGTCTAATATATAAAAATCATTAGATCATTCATTGAAAAAATATTAAATCTATTAAAATTGTATTTTATTTATGTATCTATACATTTTTTTTTTTTGACAAAACTTCGACCAATGTCATATAAACATGTTCTTATATATTATCAAATATCATTGTCTACTTTAGACTCGTTAAAATTTTTTTTAATACATTCAACATTATATTTCCTTATAATATTTTTAACATTTAATGCTGCATATCTTTAAAAAAGTTTCTTCTTGAATTTCCATTGATTATACTAATGCAAACAATTTGCTTCTATATAAGACTGAAAATTAGTATTTTATATTACGTGTATACATTATGATGGTTGTATGTAAACTGCGACAAAATTATCTTTTTTTTAAGTCGATATGTAAACTGTGACAAATAAAAATATGAACATTATACAAAAAGCGATAAGATACGTTATGCAAACTGCTGCAATTTAGCTTACATGCCTATATATACTATATAGTATATATACATATGATACAACAATACGATAACATCAATATATATTTATGTTGGTTAATACACATATAAATAAATTAGCCAAATCATGTATTATACCAAATATGTTATTATGTACCTATATCGTTTAATTAATTATGTTATGTGCCTACAATCAATAAAAAAATTTAAATATTTTTTTTTTTTTTTGTTTTTAATTAGCTTTATTACACAATCTGTAAATATATAATTTTTACAATAAGCGTAAGTGTTGTAATAGATTATTAAAAGTGACTGAAGACTTGAGCGAAAAATCCATCCAGTGATGGGACTTCTTGGAAATAAAATTTAAATATGAATCAAAAAAGTGGTTAAAACTTAAAAACCATTGTATAGTTGTGTCATACACGTATTATACCTAATTGAACTATAAAAGAATATTTGTTGTGGTATTGGTATGTATATTGGTATAGTAAACATTGTGATTTTTTGAGCATGCTCATCCCCGCACTTTTCCCTTTAATAGTACATTTATTCAAATTCTGATTATTAGAATTTTTAAGTAGACCTAGAGACCATATTTTCAAATTTCTGATATTTTGTGTACTTAAGGAGTATCCTGTGGCTATACAAACTTCTATTTTTAAAATGAACCCCCCCTCCCCCCACGAGAAGTGTACATGGACCCAAACTTGTCTTGTACGGGGGTACCAAAACGTACTCTGATTTAACAAGTAAAATTATAAAATACCTTTTATACTGTATGTGCTCAAGCTTTCTGTCTATTTGTATTTTTTACCCAAAAGTGTTGGCATTTGGGTTAATGTGCCCAAATGTTTTTCACTCAGTTAGTGAGGTCATAAGGACGAGCATTAAAATATTATTAAATCCGAGGAATACTTTTCTGCGTCAACTCGCCGCGACCATTAGTGAACTATAGAAAATATAATATTGTCGAATGAAATACGCTGTCCAGAGAATGTATGCTTGTGCAGTTGTAAGAACATTAATCTACAATAGCACGTCTATATACAGTCGTCACGTTTCATACCAAAAAAAAATATAATGACTATACTAATAAGTTTAATAAGTTATTAAAAACAATGTACATATATATTCAACGATACACACCAATTTTATACATTATTCTTTATTTATCTAAAATCGAGGGCCCATATTTTGTGGACCGGTCGAGGTTCCGAGGTCCCCCAGTATAAAATGTTTTCATAAATTTTCATCTTTAAAATATCCATTTAAAACGTACAATTGTAGGTTTGATATCGTGTAGATATAGGTACATAATATTATGTTCGATCCACCACATACAGTTAGCAGTCCAGTGGCTGAAAGCACCTAGTTGTGACTCGCGGACTCATGACTTTTGTTCTCGAATTCGGGGTTGGAAGTCTGTTTTTGCATCTTGGCTGAGTTCCGGTTCGCTATCCGGTTCCGCATACCGCACATCATCCGGCTAGCGGCGCTAGACACATATTGGTCGCCGAACACCCACCGGACTACGTTCACCGCCATCAGCTAAAATATTATTTGTGTTACAATTATATACCTACCTTATAATATGCTCTCTGGTAAAAGGTATATATGGTTACAGTGTCGTCATCGTAATTTTTTCTGGTTGCGTTTAGGTTAGTGTTAAGAAGACGCTCCACACACATTAATTAAATTATCTCAATCACACATGTTCGTGACATAGCAAAATTTGCTCTCAGCCGCTCACGTTTAACTTCGTTAGTTTAAAAATTAGAGTGAATCGACATATTATGAAACTTGATGGTAAGAACATTATCCGTGTTTGTATGAGAGTTTTTTTGCGACGGTTCAACTTTTTAGCAAATTTTTTGTGCATGAACGAGTAATGTAGTTTAAATTAAAAATACTTATAATTCACTTAAAAACTGTAACACACGCATTATAAAGTTTTTACTATCAAGTTTCATAATAGGTCGATTCACTCTAATTTTCAAACTAACACTTCAAACTAATCTACTGAGAGTAAATTTGGTACACTACACACTTGCAAGATGAAGACAACAATTAATATCAGTATAGCGTCCTCTTAACAAAGGTATGAAGCAGATTTTTATTTTTATTTTTTTTCATTTTTTACCGGGTAGCGTACGTGTCGGTGACATTTTACTGACGTATCTAAGCTTTTACCGATATACATTTTTTTTTTTAATTTGAGGAGAAACCACTGATGAAAATTAAATTTGACGCGACCTAAAAGCAAATGCGCACGAAAACGAAAGTGATGTTTTCTTAATGAATATTCGTATACATAATATATAATATAAACTAATAGAATATTGACGGGTGAAATTAAATCTGTGAAACGCTTCGAACGATGTTGGCGTGTTGCCTTCTGAAACTCTGATAGGATTTTCATAATTTTATTGCATTATGCTTTACGACCGTCAGTGACAATTTAGGCGTTTACAGATTTATCACAATAATCCAATATTTTTCACATTATCCGTTTCGTACATATTTATTTAGCTCAAAATTATTATTACATTATATCAGAACGTGATTACGTTTTATAAGGTTGCATTATTTTTCAAAAGATTTTCAAAGATTATATTTTGTCTCCAATATATTATAGTTGTCACTAATAATAATTTATATCATAATATTATGTTATTATATTATATTATTATGTCGGTAACACGCATATAAGTTAGGTATGCTGACAGCCAAGACAGAGCATTTAATGCACTTAACAACCACGAATATGCACTAAATTAGAAGTTGGCAATATTAGTTTCTAAAAGTGTCCGGTTCAATTTGAAAAAAAAAACAATTTTCAGGTCCAGAAAAAATTCTGAGCTGAACGAAACGAAAATTCAATTCAGATTTTTAGTTAAAACTAGTTTTTGAAAAAATATTGGTTTATTATTTGTTGTAGCTCTAAAAAATATAAACATAGTACGTACAAGAAATGTTCACTGAAAATGTAGGTATATTTGCATTTCTGTACACCATACAATTTTTAGAGTTTTTTAAAATTGATATCAATAAAAACTTTTTTGCTCTGTTAAAAAATACGAAAATGTAATACAAAGTTCCTCGTAGGCTGTTAGAAAATTTTTTTTAAAAAAGTTGAGTGTAAATCTACCATAATTTTTTAGCAGCCTATGAGGTTAGAATTTTAACAAAATTCAACATAATTTCAAAAATATGCAAATTATTTGAGTTAGAAATTCATTAAAAATGTCTATGTGTACCTACGTATCTAAGATTTGAAAATTTAATACAAGATCTCACATAGATTTTTTTACATTTAACAAAAAAAAGTTTACTGAAAAATCAAATAAACTTTTTATGAAGGTTTGACATTAGGTTTGGCATTGGTTGTTTACTTCAAATTTAATGTTAAGATTTCCCATGACTAAAATTTATATTTTCTATACCTACTATTCTTGTGGTATCACCATGCAGGGGTGAACAGTTTGCAAAATACTTACCCCAAATGTATATGGGTACCTAGAATAGTCTACACGACCACTACAATAAAACATGCAAACTCAAAAACTCTCGAATCCTATCGTCTACTACAAACAGCTGTTGGTATAAGACTCAACACATAGGTATATTATATCGTTATCATACGTTACCATGAGTGTGTGCGACGGGTAACCGGTGGTCGTGACGCCGGACCGCCCGGCCGACAGCGGCGACGACGGCGAGTCGAACACGGCGCTGATCACTGCCGCCAACCATCCGGCCGGTTCTTCGGCCTAACCGGCTTCGGCTTCGCTGCTTCGATCCGTCCACGAGCTTCCCCTCCGCACTGCCCGGCCACACGCGCAGTGACAGGCCAACGCCCGGAGAGAGTGGCTGGCGTACGACCGCGGCACTGGCGCGTACGTCCAGCCCGTGTCACCGGTGGACGTCGGTCGGATCTGGCTCATCTTGGTGGCCACGAACCCGGGCGTTAGGCACCGGACGGCGATCTGGTGCGTGGAGTCCTCTTCGTCGTACTCGGTGGCCAACTCCACCGACAACTTTTCCACAAACGACTGGGTGCACAAACAGACAAAAAACGGCCGCTTGACGTTTATAATTATTTGTGTACAGTACATCGGTGTAACGTTTAATAATCCGGGAATATTTGGGAACACCGGTGTCAGTGCGTTTTCAAAATATTGCGGCGGTCCTGTGTCCAGGTGCATAAGGTTCTACCCAGTGGTCGAAGTGTGTGGGAGGGGGGGATTACGGTGGAATGGCGTCTTTCTACTTTTTATATTTCATATTTTCCATCCCTCCACTTATTTTGTACGACTGTTTAAGCAATATATGACAACTATATAAACTATGAAAGGCGTCAATCCACTTTGAGCAACTTCGACCACTGGTTTGTGCCTACAGCTGTTGAAGCATGTACACTGTTTAGTGTAGAAAAAACCCCGACTACTACCTAGGCTACCACACATAGTTAGGTAACTTTGTATTATGGATGCTTTTCAAACACACTCAATAGTCACCAAGTGTGTACACACGACTTGCCAACGGGCAAAATAATCATTATTTATGATATAGTAATTGTTTGAATACTGAAAAATATAATGAGACACAGACAAGAATGTTATGTAGAATAATAATTATCATGTCTAGAGTGTTAAGTTCAAAACCTTTTTGATTTTGTCCCGTTTAAAAAGATTTTTCATGAAAAATAAACGAGTTTGAATAAGAACCTGAAAAATGAAATAAGTACTGTTTTAATCAATATTTTTTAATTTTTTTCTTTTCCACATAATTTATCGATACTTGTATAATATAACCTAACCATACTACCTATTATGTTTAGGTATTTATAAAAAGTAATTTTTTGAAACGGGATTCCAATATTATTATAGTATGACACCGGTCTCCTGAGTTTTAGATCTGGTACTGGTAATGCATTTAACGATACCTATACAAATTAGTATTATGACTGTGTTTAGCAGAATACATTTACTGTAGGTATATGAATATGAAAAATATAGCATCTACTCATTTGAACTGAATATTTTTTTCGTTGCGAAGTTGTAATCGTTACGGCACATAGCTTTATTATATAGTAGTAATTGGTGCGAAATATACAGTATGTATTCCTACAGGTGTGTCTCATTAATTGTATACTCAACTACAATATGTCAATATTAAGCTACACGCATTAGATACACATACGAGGAGGTGTATACCGAAGTTTAGAGATTGAATAACAAAACCATAGTATGATAATTAGTATGAAACGTATATATGGAATAATACTTTAAGCAGTGGTGTAACACAAAATGATTTCGGTGATGTGGTTGGGAGGGGGGTACATAGTTTCAATATTTGTATATATATATATATATATAAGATAACATGTTCGTAGCGAAAAACCAAGATTATTAATACCCCTAAACCCTTCTGGTTACAACCTCAATTGATATGAAGGTACTGAAATTGATAATAATATGAGGACTAGGTAACGCCAAAACACGAATTATGTGCTACTATCTAGCAGACAAAATCTCTTCAGAGAGTTGGCTTGCTTTGGTTTTAGAACATATTATAATACAAAATTAGACTTTTTGCTGTTCTAGTCATATGATGAATGACTTCTCTATGGGATTGATAATAAACGTATAATAAAATGATTATCTAATAACATGTATTATCCATAATGTACATGTGCCACCGGTGTGACAATTTTAGTTTCCAGTTCTCAGTAACTGTATAAATTTTTTTGGTAGGTACCTAGTAAATTTAGCTGTAAATCACCATTTATATTTAAAATAATATCGTGCAACATGCATAATAATATTTAAGGCTCTAGTTTTGAATGAAACAAAGAGTGTAGCCGTGGAGTATTCTAATAATATGACGATAAGACTATCGGACGCACAAAAGTTATTAATGTGTGTAACTAAATAACAATTATGACAATAATAATATGTTCTTAACTCTGATTAGTCTGTGTGTTGACGTGCTGTTGTATAGTTACCTACCTAAGCTAAAGGTGAATAATACGTATACGACAATTTTCGTAGAATAATTATTTTGCCAGTCTATTATTGTACAGAGTAAAATGAGCTAATAATCTGCCAATGTCACTCCTTAAACATGACTTAGTGGCCAACGATTGGTCCGTTAAATTTTACTGATACCGTTAAATAAATCAATTTGTTTATGCAACTTGGCATAATAAATGTAACAGGTTATATGATAACAAATCGTTGTACCTTGGTGGCGCCATAGATGCTGAGGAGCGGACACGGGAGCTTAGCCGAGGCTGACGACACATTGATGACGACTCCGCCGCCTCCGCGTCTAGGAGACGTGTATTCCTTGTCATCCGACCGCTCCCGGAAGTCTCCTTCCGCATCTTCGCCGCCGTGGATCTCGTCGCTGCTGTCCACACCGTCGACGATCATCAGTGGCATGACGATGCGGCACATGGCCACGGTGGCCAGCGCGTTGCACTCGACCACGTCGCGGCACGGATCGGGTAGCGCGCCGGTGCAGCATGGCGCCAGGTCAAGCAGCCGTTCGGGTCGCGCGTAGCCCACGCCCGCGTTGTTCACCAGCAGCCGCACGTCCAAGCGGGCGAGTCCGCGTCGCACCGCGTCGTAAGTCGCCGACAACGGGACGGTGCCACCGGACGACGTGAAGTCCGCTACGACGATCTTAGTCTTCACCCGACCCGCGTGCCGTTCGTCTGCAGCACACGCGAACATAGAATAAAATATATAATGCCGAGACCACACCCCCACACGATGGAGGGGACGTATTTAGGGGTTGGGGAAATTTCTCTAGGGTCTTAGGGGCGGCATAGCATTACTGTCCGCACACAGCCTACAACCATCGTCCATCATCATTTGTCGACCAAGTGATATGGACATTTTTTATCATAAGTTATAGGTATCACATCCATCTTACTATTAGTGTCTTATGTAATAATCAAGATATTGATTTTGATTGTCATATTCATATATCATATTATGTAATACATTTTAGTTATAAAATATAACGGTTTCAGTTTTGTTACCATGCTTGGTAAAATATTATTGAGATCATGATCGTAACTCACCGGTAATATACAACTAATTTACATAATTTGAGACACAATAGTTTAATAACACACAACAGTAGGTTGCTGATACCGTAACTCTACTACTGTATCGCACTATAATAGCTCGAAAATCAGTTCTAAAATCTGTCTATTTAGATTTATGATTCTAACTTATTACTTATTGTGTTACCTACATAGTTTTATTAAATTGTTGTCACATGAATTAAAACTGTTGATTGTTATATTTATTATTTTGTGCTTAGTTTGGTATAATCTGATATTTTTTTCTACATTATAAGGATTTAAAACAAACAATATATAGATAGCATATTAAAATTAAATTAAGTCGAACTAGTGAGAACCACTCGGCTCTTCGGTAGATGTCGATTGTGTCACTGTAAATTAAGCATTAAATTTGAATCCAATGATTCATGATGTCCATATCGTTGTAAAATTATTGTATATTTGTGTCTGAGAGGAGGCCAGAGAATATTTCAATTACATTAATATTTCAATTACCTATTTTTATAAGTAATAAGAGGTAGGTTGATTTCTTAATTTTTCCAAAAAACTACATCTCAATTGTACACATATAATCCTAAAATGATGATCAGATGATTTTTGAATCACAGTAGGAACTATATTCACAGGAAACCTTGTATTACATATTCGAGTCTTAGTTATGCAAATTTAACATTAATTGATGAATTATAAACTACAAAATAATTTGGGAATGTTCGTAATTTTGACAAATTTTGTCAAAATTTAATTTTTAATGACTAAAAAAAAATTGACTATGTTTAATATTTGTAAATAACTATAATAACAAATTATGATTAAATTTGCATTAAATTGTCGGCTATGTATTTTTACTCTACGCATAATTTTTTTTCGACGTTAATAGAAAAACCCTCCATCGATGTTGGTAACCATGTAGTATTTGTTCTACTAGAAAAAGTGTCACCACATACAAACACACATCATTATAAAATCAATACAATTTCCACCCTTTATCTAATACTTAAACTAATAAACAATAAGGGGGAAGTATGTATAACCAATTTTCTGTACAGTATTGGCGTCGGGTGTACCTCGAATCTCGATCATTGAGGACTAATTCACTATAATGTATTCATGTGTTAAATTTGAAACTATAATGATAGATCGTTGCATACGAAAAACGATTCTAAACTAAGTCAGCCATTATAACTAGGTATATTTTATGATATTATTGCTATTAAAGTAGGTAATTGATTTTCTATAGCTATTATAATAATGCAGTATAGGTTAAATTAATTTTTGTCGAAAACATTGCATTCGAAAATGTAATTGTGTGTAGAAAGTAAAACTATAATAATATACTTTTCAAAGTGTCAAGTACCACGAATAATGTTTATTAACTACAACCAAAACAACTAAAATCGTTATGTTTTTTTTTTTAAATATCTAATTTCGTCAAAATTCAAACTTAAAAAGTGAAATTTGACAAAAACTGTGTAAATGCAAACTAAATGTTTCAATACCAATTGAACTCAATGGTTTTCAGCTACACGAATAGGGTTTTTACTTGGAAATTAGAACACACTATTACAGATCTATAGAATTATATAAACAGCGTACAATAACAGTAATAGGTATCATTATAAATATTATATTAATTTATTATACGTACCGATCTGCTGAGCTACTGCTAGCAACTTGTGTAAGTTCCGACTGACCAGCGCTACATTCATTCCACGGTCGGCCAACTAGTTGGTACAACACGTAATGGAAAAATAAAATTTTGAAAGTAGTTATTTACTCGATTGCTAGTATTCCAAAATTGCTAATTACCTGCATCGCGTACTCTTTGCCGATACCGTCGGTGCAACCAGTCACCACTACAGTTTTGGAAGGATTGCCCGTCGTAGAACGTATTAGTTTTGCACATTATCAGGCAACAAGATTCGTACATTATGAGCCAGGCAGACATGTCACCCGACGAAACGAAAACAAAAATTATTATTCGTGAGAATCACTGAACGAACGTGGCAAACAAGTGCAGCTAATGTGGTATCAGTATAGCACTTTAGAACTAGGTACCTATCACATATTCACGTGTTCACAGAATATCCAAACCATTATATCCTAAACTGTCCATTATTTTCCCAATAATTGTCAAAACATTTCATTTTCACTCAGTTAATAATTTCAATAGATAGACCTATGACCTATCGTACCTAGTAAAGCATATATTGTTCTATATATTTTTATGTACACATCAAATACGAAATAAATTAAAATTAAAAATCATTGGGATAAAATGTAGATAAATATTAATTGATATACTATAATGTTGAACAACTACAAATTATCATACATATTTTATTTAATATCATATTTATAACATTAATATTATACATCCTATTATTATACTCATACTACTATAATAGTACTAGACATCAGAATGCAAATAAAATAACTTTTATCATGATTTCATACGTACAACAAATTTAATTAATCGTTTGTATATACCTAGCCTAGGTAATCTAGGTATTAACATATGGTTTTAATATTTAGAGAAAAATAGACATGAAAACGAATATTTGGGGGGGGGGAGAAATGGAAAGTACCTATATGACTATATACCTTACTTTTTTTCTTTCGAGGAGAATAAACTGCGGAGGAAATCTCGTTTTTGGAGAAAATTGGTCCCACCCACAATAGTAATATAAACATCAATTTTGAATTCCACCAAAAAAAATGTACATCAACTGTATTGGTCCCTTTAGGTTTCAGTAAAATATACGTCTATCGTTGCCTGCACTCACTGCACAAACTTACCCGCCCAGCTTCCGGCCATTCCGTCAAAGTGCACTCCGCCACAGCACCGACAAGAGGGCGGTGCACGCCGTACCTCGGGCCCTACGCCGGCGTGGCCATAGAACAGTACGTATCGGGACCAGCACAGAGCCCGTCGGCCCAACCAGCACGTCCACGGCACTAGCAACTTGCGGACGACGACCGCTGTGCCCACGCAACACACGACCGCGTTGGCCAACCACCACAGCCAGCAACCAACCGACGACTCCATCGCACGTGACCCCGTTGTTGTTGCTGCAGCCACTGTGATTACCGGAACTTGTCGTTGGAAATCGGCGACGGTTGTACGACCAGCAAACGACCTTTGACCGGCCGCGCGACTACGATTGCGGTGCTTCGAGTCACTGGCAGTTTGGCGGCTTAGCGACGCCGACCGATTTGAATTGCAAATCGCGTTATTATCTACGGCTTGGAATACGCTCGCGACATTAAAATATTGTAATATTATAAATTATAATTTAACACCGTCGTTACGAGCAACGACGACGGCCGATGTGACACGATAATATTGTTATTGTTGTAAATACTGTGTGTTAATTAGGAGGTACTACCGGTCGTTAGTGTTTTGTTGTTGTTGATGTTTTGGTCGGTTTAATAGGCAGTAGCGTATTTAGGAATTTGGTGAGTTGGGGCAATATGATCCCCCCCCCCCAATTATTTACCGTTATGTTAAAATTTTATAAAAATATTTTTTTCTTTTTTAATACATAATAACTAAGTTTTTTTTACCAGTGTTAAATCCTCGGTAGCTGGACAATTGGCTCGTAGTTTATACATTTTTGGATATTTTAACATATTTTTTTATAATTATTACTTAAACTAAACTTAACTAATTTGATTGGGTTAACGTGTTTGGTGAAAAATATCATTTTTTATTCTATCTACATCGGTACAAGGGAGTCCTGGTATGTCATATGTTTGCCGAGATTCTTATGTTTATCCCATAAACACAATAAATAATATATTTATATATATATATATATATATGTTTGATGGATGTATGATAGCCACATGTTTTACATATTCTTGTTTCTTGCCTGGAAGTACCTACACATTTTTAGATTAGTTTTTTTTTTATTAGTTATATAGTTCTATATTTAGCCTTTATGATTTCATCAAATTTAAAAATGAAATAAAATGTCACCAACCATCATCTTATAACGTTTATATTTTATTTAATCCAAAAAATAAAGAATTCTGTATGTTTGTAAACAATTAACTACCTTCCTAATAAACAAAGATCATTAGTCAAATAACAATTCTATTATGTTTAATAATAATTAATTAACAACCATGTTTGACTGGTTGGAGGTAGGTAGGTACCTATAATGACACTAATGAGCATGAATAGTTTACAAGTTCTAGCTATGTTATTTATATTACATAATTTATAAAAAAATGATAGTTATATTGATAAATGATAAGCACTTACCAAGGTACAACCATAATCAAATATTACATAATTAGAACTAGAACTTATACACCTTTTATAGTCTTGTCATAGAGTAATGATGTGATAATAATAGAAAATGTATAAAATACTATGTAGTATCAAAATTTATTATGACCTATCCTGTATTCAGTGCAGCATTAAGCCAAATTGCTACCCGGGGCAACATAAAATTTGCCACCTCTACATATTTTTTAAAAATATGATATGATTTTCACCACTCTTTTTTTGCCATCACAAAAATAGCAGAAATATATTTTAATACGTTTTAATAGTTTTAAAATATTAAAGAGTATAATATTGTATTATTTTAAAAATGTAATATGAAACTCGTAACGGAGAACGTATAATATTATAATATGCAATATTTTCTAAAAATCTGCCACCCCTCAAATCACCTTAAAATTGCAACCTAGGCCCTAGGGGCAAATTCCCCCCTTTCCACCCGTTAAATGCATCTCTGCCTATATGAACGACAAGTGAGGTTGTAATAACGAGTATTGTAAATTACAATAACTATGATGTACAACTACTCACTACACTCACTATACTGGTTATAATATAGTGTTTAGAACTATATCGATACTTGGGCTTTTGGTCTATTCTTGACTTTGTGACAAAATGTCCTCCTTTGTTTAAACGTCGTCATTCTGCCGCTACGAGGTACAGTACTCCCCTAAATAAGCCATTGTGACTAGGGTTAAAATTATGAGGAGGGACTTCACCCCTAACTAAAATTGAATGTAGAATTACCGATCGATTATCTTAAGATTTCTACACCAATAATGTTGTAGAAGGGTTATATAACAATATACAATTCTCCTCGACCCGTACTCCATTATATTCACCAGTGTAGTTGTATCGCAAAATGTATGTTCGTATGGCAATAGCTATTGTGTGATTCATTTTACAGGTTTGCTATAGGTACATATTACAATATTATAGAAAAGATGAAGTCTGACCAGATGGAGATATTATGATGGTTGAAACTATATGTTGTAATTTCCTTTGCTTGTTTTTTTTTGATATTCAAACCTAACCTACCCAAACCAACTATCATAATTTTACAGTCTTGTATTGGAATTTGTTGAATAAAAATATTATAATAATATTATTATAATTATAAATTATTCTGCCTGGGCTACTATTCAAATATATGAGAAATATTCAAATATGTACCCATATAAATGTATATAAAGTCCTTCGTGTTAATTTATAAAAAAAAATATATTTAACTTTGAGTGTATTTTTTTGGAAATTTTGGTTTTTGGTATGAAAAATATCAATTATTTTAAAACAATCTGAAAAAACAGTACGAACACTCAGCACAAGTTCTCAACAAATAAATTTTATATTTTGTTAACAAAATAGCCCATATATTTGAAATTATTTCCAAATATTTACATCAACATTTTACGATATTATACAATTGAAAAATACATTGGCTATTTTTAAATTGTTTATAAACATTTGTAAATATGCACTTTTTAAAAACATTTATTTATATTTTTGAAACATATTATATTTTGGTCAAAAAACTTTCAGAAAATGAAATGCAATAGTGTTCCTTTTAAATTGATCTTAAGGCAGTTCAGAAGTACAAAAAATAAACAGAAACAAATTGTTTAATAATAGTTTTGAGTTCAAAATTTTACAAAATTGTTTAATAAAATGTAAAATAATGATTTTTCTCAAACAATTTTATTTATTTTATTATTAAACCGTATGAAATGTTATTCTACTATTATACCTTTTACAATTTTTTTATACATAATGACATTTTAAATATATTGAGACTATTTTATGCTATTTATACCAAGAAGGCAAGAACTATAACAATAACGCCATTCTATAACATTCTAGTACAATACGTCATTATTGATTTATAAGTTAATAAGTAAAATGAATTAATATTATATTATAGTAGGTATTATAATATACATATAATATGATATGTTGTAAAGTTTGATCTTAGATATCAATAGAAATATAATTTGTAGATCGCTAGTTTAATAATTTATGATGTGTACCTACATTGGCGTATCTTCCTATCAAAATAATTAAAGGTCTTTGGTCTACTTGCCTATATATTATAGAATATAAATTAACCCCAGTGCTGAAACTACATAATTATTATGTGCCTTTGTCTCTACAGTAAGCTTAATTAAAGGAACCAAATACCAATAACGTTGTGCCTCTTTCTGTCTATATTTTCGCGCGCCAAATTATTGCATAATATAATATATACAAGGTGGTTCACCAAGCATGCACGTGCAGTGCAACCCCTATTTTTCCTTAGATAATGTGTTTATTTAAATTCGGATTAATGGAATTTTCAAATACATTACATTCACAAATTATTTTAAAAATATAAATGTTAAATATTAATATAAATGACTACAATGTTTAAATGGCCATGCATAGCTCACATATCTTATAAACTCATTTTAATATTTTATCCTTAGAACACAAAGTTAAATAACTCAAAAACTAATCATATACAAATTTTGATTCTGATAGTCAATATATTCAGAAAATGTATCTACTGTATGATACTTATAGTTATAAAGGGGTGTTTTCATTAGAAAAAGAGAATTTTGTATCTCCACAGGACACACCTTAATTAGTATAAAAAATCTCAGCTATTTGAAAGTATGGTTTATTTAAAAACTCCAAAAATCAGATTTTAAATAACTGCACTATTGAACAAAACACAGCTCGCTTAGCCTTTTATTTTACTTTGAATAATACATTTATTTCAATCGGTAATTAATGTCATTTATTGTCATAAATTATTATAATGGAGTAACTTAGTAATTCCCTTCAGCAACGAAACTCTATCGTTGATAATGCAGAAAAGTGGACGCAAGACCTTCCCATGGTAGGTTTTGTAAGTTACCTATAATATTATTTTTACAAATCCATAATAATATCATTATATATTTATATATTGTTCTTATTTTTCTATGACGCTTACGCCTAACCAGTTCGTGTTACATGCAATAATTTCCAGACTTCCACACCAATATCATGTCTTCGTAAATAAGTAAGTACTATTATTGTAAAATAAATATTAAAATATAAATATCGGAACAAAACATTATAATTTAATAAATACCTACGAGTTCATAATATTATATTACACAAATTTATATAAACACAAGGCTTCATATTTGTCAACCAAATTTAATATTTCCATTTTGTGACCACCTGTGGTCAGTGGTCTCATCAGTATCCACACAGAATATTATTTTAGCACACAATGATTTGTCATTGAATTCAAATTTAACACATGTATTAGATTTTGCATTAGAATTACAAATCGAACTCTTTTGTTTTATTTCGCATTAATATTTATTTTTAAAAGACCTAAAACTATTGTTTTAAATCCATAACAAGTTAAAAAATGAATCAATTCAAATACAAATATTTAAAAACTTTTTCAATGATTAGCCTTAATTTTATCAGGCATCTTATATATATATATATAGTATAATATACGCATTGCGTGAAAAAGTAAAATATTTTACCGTATTTTTATTATTTGACGCACCACTCTTTGATTCACTGAAATATCCACAATCACTTCTCACATAAGCTCACCAAGCACACGAGCACTATAAAAGATTACACGACCATTGATATATGGCCGCTTTCAAACATCTGAACAAACTGGTCAAACTAATTTTCTAAAGCTATATTTCTGCCAGTTATCTTTTCTGAAAGTTTATATTTTTATTAAAATATTGTCCTTTTAGCTTAACAGAAATAATTTTCGCCAAGATCATTTTTCTTGAACAATATTTGAAGGGTATACTGGCCTTAATGGTTTTCCAATGACCTATTTTTATAACATTATATTATAGTATCAGACTTCTGTTATATCGTATTTCCAGTGTTCTCTAATGTTCCTTTTCTATAAAAATACATTTCAATGTAATATTACTTAGATGAAAATATGTTTTGACCATGCTTTTCTTATAAACGCATGCTTTCGGTTTTAATATTTGTTACAAAATGTATTGATTGTATATAATGTATTATGTGTAATGGTTAAATATCTTTGTTTATACCTATATTATTTATAAAACATTTAAGGTATGAAAATGTTTAAAAATAGCATGAAGTTTCAAATCAATTTTAGGTTCTGAAAAAGTGATGAATATATTGGTTTTACAATGAAAAATATTCACAACATTAAAAATATATTTAGATTAATTTGAATCTATTTATACTGATAATAGTAATATTATAGAAATGTATTATGCATGAAATTAATATTATAATTTAAAAAAATATTACTCTTTGGTATTAAATATATTTGTTTGAAAATCATTGAATTTTGAAAAAAAATTAGTTTGATCTACTTTATTAGTTATTGCCTACCTATCGATCTCCGCTCCGAATAGTTGATCAAATTTAACACATCCTTTACAATGAAGGTCGCTATACTTAATGACGACGTACACTCGACCTACAATTCTACTATACAGCAGAGCGAGTTTCCCATTTTTTTTTCTTTGAAGTACCTAAGTAGATTCAAATAGTTTTAATACTTGAATACTGTATAGGAACAATAGGTGTATCAGTAATTCAGTAAAAAGTACTTATAATCAGCAGTGAAGCTTTTGTATTTTCATAATGGTATTTGTCATTGAAAAAAATGTCTTATGTTTTGGTAATCTAACCGTGTTACAAGTTACATTTACCCAGAAAGTTAAAACATGTTATACACTTTAATAATATAAAACATCTTTAAAGAATAAAATATGTTCTAAAACATTTTAAGAAGTAAACTTTAAACGAATTAAAATGTTGTTTTATTTTCTATTTTATTGGAAAAATAGGTTATATACTTATATATTATTCAATACAATTTATTACTGTCAAAATAATTAATATTAGTGTATCGCAGTGTTGACTTTGGTGTGCACTTGGAGGTGCTCTGCTGTTTATTTTAGTTTACAGTCACACAAACTAATAATAAAGTATCAACTACACACAAACTCACACTAAACGTACTCGTGTACTTAAATGCCTATATTGAACTCCTTTAAAACAATCTGTATCAAATCTCATTAGATAATAAAAAAAATATATATTTATTTTCCTTATTGGAAAAATGTAAAAATCATTAATCGTTAATCCATTTTAAAAGCGACTACAATTTACAAAACTTAATTATGTATATATATCATTATATTATATACGCATCAGGTAATTTTGGTTTTATTGTTTTAAATCAAAAATTATTAACCATAGAAATTTGAAACATCATTCTGTTAATTAAATTATCACTTTCAATACTCAATAAAATTTTCAAAATATTTAGATTAAAACTAAGCTATTACAGTGGTCGCTGCTTATTATAATCACGGTTAATGTTATCAAACGTTTATTGTTATCGACAAGTATAAGTACAGGCCGGATGTATACTTATATGTGTAAATTATGTCGGCTATTGTAATCAATACGCCACATAATATTATCAGTTGGAGCTCCTAAAATCATCATTTTGTAACATACAATCAGAGTTTTCTCCAAACGTCTCATAATAAAGATAAAAATTATAATAAAGATATAAATGTCTATACAGTATACACATTGATATCACATTTATATCTACTTTTCGTTCGTACAGCATTAAGACAGTATCGTCGCTGCCCGTCGACCAGTATCGCGTTTGTATGCATCCGTATATATTATATATTATATTATTTTATATTTTATTTTATTTTTTTAAATTTTAAATTTCCAATTTATACCTACATATGTAGCGTAGGTTTTATTATTTTTTATAACTTTTTTTAACTTTCGTTTAGTGTTATCAATCGGATTATGTTATCAGTTATGTCCCGTACCGAAGTGATTACATTAAGCGGCGACCACTGTATAAATAATATTAAGCATTTCACATTTTAGAATTTTTCAGTTTTTAATTTTTACATTGTTGATAAAATTGTTTAGGGTCAATAAAACGCTTGACAATTGAATACGAAATTCTGCATAAGTTGATCGTATAGCATTGTTAAAAGTATTTTTAATAATGTACATATTATTTTTAATTTAAATTTGAATGAAGAATAACAATTTCAGTTCCATTATAGTAATTCAAAAATATTATTTGAAGAGAAATGAAACTTTTAAATGTATTATATTTTAAATACACAATGGAGTTTTTGAAATATTTAGATTTATTTTAAGCTAACGATTATTACTAATACGAACATATTCTACAGTAAGCTAGTATTGAATCAAAAGTGAAGCCAAAAAAATATTTTTATATAATAAATGCAATGTTTTTGGCAGAAATTAATTCAACCTATCGTATAACTGATGGTAAAATAAATTACTATACAAAAATATACCATAAAATATACTTGGTAATTGGTGTTGGTGATATGTTTGCAGATCTTCTCAGCTCAGAATCGTTTTCCTTACACAACGATTTATCACTGAATTGAAATGTAACACAAAAATTACAGTTAGGTACTAACTCAATGACAAAGTACACTCGAGTATATGCAGTATATACAGTGAAACCTAATTTTTTTAATTAAAATTTTCTGAAAGGAGTATAAAAGGTACAGATAAGTATAAAGGAGCAGAATACAGCGGTTGATAAATAAAAACACAAGCTAATGCAGTCAGAGAATGTACAATGTTTATTATATAAGACAACAGTCCGTAATGAATAATATTACAACATATATAATCGAACAGAGTCCAGATTCTCCAACAATTTTTAAATTTTTATTGAAACACCAAGCTACATTAAAAGTTATAATAGGGCCAAAATAATTTTTGGGGTTAAAATGTTTTATTATTGTACCATATTCTATGTGTTGTTATATAATAATAATAATACAGTACAATAAAGATAACTATAAGAAATAATGTAGGAATAACTAATAAAATATATTTATCATCATCTTAAAACTCATTCATAAAATAAATTGCAAATAATATTATAAGCCTTATTGATAACATCTTACAATTAAAATAACTACCTATCTATATATCTATACTACTAAAAGGCGCTACTAGTTTCTAGTACAATGCATTCACAGTGCATTGTAGTAGCAGTAGTCACCTTTAATCTTCTATGTCGTTACCATTGTGTACGATTAACGCAACATCTTAATAAATATTTGAAAAAAAAAGTAAATCATAACCTTAATATAATAGAACGCTCGAATTTCGCTAAGAGTTCCCGTGTACGTACAAGTATAATAGTTTATGGTTTGCTGTTTGTTTATTCTAGCATAAATGGCTGGGGGGCAGCACACGGTTTCAAAGAAAATAATACATTACAGAATAAAATAAAACAGATCAAAACAAAAACATCATACAAAACCTTAAGATGTAAATATAAAAATATAATATATATATATCCTATTTAATAAATACTTAGCCTAACGTTATAACTAACTTAATAATAAACACCGAATGTAAATAGAACATATGCCATACAGAGGTATGTCTGAAACATGTAACACTCTTATGGCATGCCTAAATTTAAGTAGAATGATCGACCCCACAGTTAAGACTAGCCAACACCACCGCATAAGCAGCAGAACAGCGTTGACGAGTCTTAAACAGGTAATAATTAAAAAATTAATAAAAACTGAAATTAAAATTAAAACTATCTAACCTATATAAGTCTTATTGAATATTATTATGACTAAAATTATTCAACAAGTACGGCATGGCCATACTTTGCTGGATAAGCAAAGGTCAAAAAATAAAAATATAATTAAGATTCTTAACTGATCTTTGTTACCAAAACTAAGCAGTTAAGAGTGAAAATAAACAAAAAGTATACAAGCACAGAGCAAATTTATTGATAAAAAAAAACAAACAATAAAAAAAAAATATCAAGGTTATTTTGTGTACAGATCACAGATACAAATTTAGTTTGAACGAACGTTTTGAAAAAAAAAATAATAATAATAAAAAAAAATAATAAAATAAATATAAATAGAATTCATGTACAATTGGTTTCTGCTTACTCGTAGGCATTGCCAAATTAACAAATAAATAACAACTAAAACTGAATAATGGGGAAGTCTTGGAAAGTGTCCACTACCTCGACACTATTCCCATGGGTATGACAATTTGATTGTCTAAAACTTAAATGAGATAACTTAAGAAACAATATAATGTTTTGTTCAAAAAAAAATATTTAAAAAAAAAAATAATAACAATGGTTTCAGGTGGTGGCAAGGAAGGAAGTGTGGTAGAATAGAATGTATAGAATTAAATTTAAATTATAACATAATAATGATCTGATTATCTGAAACACAACTACGCTTGAAACTGGGCAAAGAAAAAAATATCATTAATTGTGTTTGATTCTTAGTATCGTACGTTTACGATCATCTTAAATATTGTTATTATTAATAATCAAAAACTTAATAGTTATTCGTAAAACACTAAATTATAATAAAACTATGATAATATTATGTATTATTCAAAATACATAATATTATACTCACTACCTTAATTTATTTCCGTTATTTTTGTGATCAATGGAATCTTGAAAGATCCAGTACAATGAACTACATCTACAACTATATACACTTGCTTTATTTACAAATAAGCCTTAACGTAATATTTCTATCGTCTACAATTATTGTGAACTAGACTAATGCTAAACTTTAAACATAGAAGTACACACTAAGGCCGATACAACCGTAATGCGGTGGTGCGGTATACATCGTGTTCGAGACGGCGAAGAGACGCAAGTTGACGAATTATTAATGGCAGCGGTGCGATACGGACGATGGCTGGTGTCGTGTCGAGTTATTATTGTTCGATCTATTCGTCGGTGGCGGCGGTGGCCTGAGCTTCCTCTCGCTGCTGTTGTTCTTTGGCCTGCCTGCGCAAAGCCCTGGACCGGATGCTCAGCATGTTGTTCATCACTGTACGGGCCATCATCGATTCGGATATGCTCTCGGCGAGTTCGATGCCTTTCACCTGCGAGTCAAAATTACAGCGGCCCCATTAAAACAATTATATTCAAAATCCAACGACTGCTGCACAACTCGTGCTGAGGGTAGAAAGACTGTGACTTACCATCAGTGAGTGTGGCAGGTAACCAGTGGTAACCGGTTCCAGTCCTGTGGTCTGAAGTGCCGATCGGACGAAAGTATCCGGCGACGGAACCAACCACGAGGTACGAGCGATCTTGCTCATCTTGGTGGCTACGTAACCTGGCATCACGCACTGCACGGTGATGTTTGTGCCGTGCTTGCCCCTGCCGCCGTATTCGGTGTTCAGTTCGCGGCTAAATTTCTCAACGAATTTCTGCGGCATGCCATAAAACAAACAAAAAAATCGAGTTACGATAGTGATTACAACATATAATAACAAAAAAACTCATCAAGCTGAGACTTGGTGATAGTAATTCTATCGTGGGCCGTCAAAAAACGTAACACATTATGTAGAAACGGTAAGTGGAATATTCAATCAGTATAATTAGTATATTTAATACGTATATAATGTAAACCACCATTAATTCTTGGTTATAAATAAGAAAACTATAGATTCAAATAGCATTGTTTTAACGAGTTGCTATAAAACTTGAAAACTTGTAATAATATCTTTGGATTTATATTAATCCCCCAAAGTTAGTATCAACCCCAAACAAATAAATTATAAGGCTCTGGTTGCGCTGGTACAAATATGATACAAGTTGATACCTGTTGTAACAATCATCAATCGATGATAACAATGATAACAATAACAACATTTTATACGACATGCGGCATTTACCTTGGTGGCTCCGTACATCGTCAACAAAGGGCACGGAATCCGGGACGCGGTGCTTCCGATGTTGATGACGCACCCGCGCTTCCGGTCGGCCATGCCGGGCATCACTAGCCGACACATGTTGACCATGGACGTGATGTTGCACCGGATCATGTCGTCGAACAGTTGAGGTCCCCATCCGGCAGACGTGGCGGCCTTGCCACCGTCCGCGTCGTTGCACCGGTCTTCGGCGGCCTTCAGGAAGTACTCGGGATGTGGGTACGACAGTCCGACGTTGTTGACCAGCACACCCACCTCGAGCCCGTGCAGCTCACGACCCACATGGCCGTACACCGTGGCCGTGTCCGGATCGGCGAAGTCAGCCCGGATGCACTTGACGCGGCGGCCGGGGTGCTCAGCGCGGATCTCTTCGGCGGTCGCCTCCAGCTTGGCCTGCGTCCGGCTGACCAGCACGACGTCCATGCCGCGGCCGGCCAGTTGCCGGGCGTACGCCTTGCCCAGCCCGTCCGTGGCGCCTGTCACAACTTGAACACAATAGCGCGCGCACGCGAACACACATTTTAATCACGCGTTGATCGTCGACTACTATTTGCAACATTCATATATTACTTTTACGCCATTGCGTGAAGCACATCCTCGAGGATGACATCGACACGCAATAATGGAACTAAAGATTCATAATGGAAATAAAAACGGCACACGGTACAAAAATATATATATTGTAAAAAGTAGAAAAAATATTTATATAATTTTAAAAATATATACTATGCATATGATTACTAGCCAATTTTGAGAATTAATATTTAATTTATTTCATTGTTTTCGTGAAGGGGATAGGGCGGGACAGTACTTAAAAAAAAATTACAATAAACAAAACAAAACCCAATACAATATTGTGTAGTATATATAATATGATATACTATATAATACACGTTACACGCATATACAATACGAATCGACACACACGTGGATGAGGGATGACGGATGCTGTATACAGGTAGTACGTGTAGGTACTAACATATTTGGTAAACATTGTTATAGACTACGGTGTGCAACACCCCATCAGTACGCGGACGGTTGCCTGCATTAGCAGAATTTTGCGGTGATGGGGTGGTTATTGATTATTTTGTCGGACTTATATCGATAATACAAAAATATATTAAGATGTACAACACAATATTGCCTGTTCTTATTATTATAGTAACGCAACGTCATACCATTATAAAGAATGGCTAAACGAGTAATAAAACAAATAAAATGTCTGACCTATACATAATAAAGAATTGCCTCAGAACTGTACGTCGTCTTCCAATCTCATCATGGGCCATATAAATATATAATCATAATAAAGATAATTTAAAAGTATTAAAATACTCGTTGTTTTAAATAAATAATATAGACAATAATGTAAACAATATAGATTACGTTATTATAACGTCTAACTGAATATTTTGTGACTACTGCAAGTGCTGGCGATTGATTCTTAAACGTTGCGCATTATAGAAACACGCAACGTAAAATAAAACGAACTTAAAAACTATTCAAAAAGTTTAAATAATATCTACAAAACATTCCCTCTGATTTTTTTTTTTTTTACATTTTTTTTACGAACATTCGACACGACAACACGATGATGTCTGGACCGAAGCGCAAGCTTAAGGCACGCTAAGCGAACATTAACACCGACGCGCGACCGCTCGTGTTTGATAATATCCAGTATTGTGTGCATACACCTTTGCAAAATAACAAATGGTATGAATACTTGGTAAGGTTCTGGCGATAAACACTTAAACGTTGCGCATTGAACACATACGCAACGTAAAATAAAATGAACTTAAAAACTAATCGAAAAAGTTTAAATAATACATATAAACAAACACTAACTCTACGATTTTTTTTAGAATTTTTATATTTTTTTAATTTTTTTAAACAATTTTTACGAACATTTACTACGAGAACACGGTGACGTCTGGACCGGAGCTCTGGCTCAACGCACGCTAAGCGGCCAAAATAACCGGCGCTCGACCGCTTGTGTCCATCAAATATGCTTTTCAATAAAAGTTTGCCAAAATACCAAATGGCATATAATGGCGGTAGAACCCGTTTAAACTATCTTTCGATTTACATCATTATATACTAATTCCCACCTCGGCCACCATAAACCCACCCAGTCTATTGTTTTGATTAAATGGTAAACACGGCCTTTCGGATTACTAAGCCTAACGATGTACGGGTAACAAAGGCGAATCTTGGACACTGGCCATTTTCCAACGCCAGTTGTCCCGCACGAATACCTTATAATTTACATAGTGGCAGCTGTACAGTGTACTCACCTCTTAAAATTAAAATAAACATTAAAATCTTAAAATTTAACTGCAAACCTTAATAAAAATATATAAACAATAAACATAACGATAAAACTTAAAACACTTCTAAGTCGGTGCGCTTTTCGATTTTTAGACCTACCATCATCAAATATTGCATAGTTATTAAAAATTAAATATTATTTTATATATACTACTATAAACAATGATTTATTTTTTTTACCGGCTGTGTTAGTAATAATTATTATTAAAATATTTGTACATTATTTAAACTACTTATGAAATTTAAAAAAATTTATAGTTAGTTAGAAATTAATTTTCTTGTCAACAATTCCATAGAATTTTCACATTTTCAGGTAGTTTTTTTTTCAACCTTTGTAATACAATTTTAAAAAGGTTTAATTTTTTTTTGTCACCGACTTCCCAAAAATAAATCAATATATAACAAAATCACTTTTAACAAATTACCGACGTTCTTAGGCCAATTATAGCGATTATTAATAAATAATAATTCTACCGAATTTAAAATTGAATCCTCAGTGCGCCCCACATTTTTTACTTATTTTAGAGTCTGTTGCGATAATTTTGACGGAAGAACGCCGAATCTGTGGATGGAAGCACTATATGGTAATTGTAACTAATTCATAAATAAGCATGATATTTTTTTTAATTAAATTTTTTTCTATTCTAGAAAATAAATATTAAAATCAAGCGAATCGAACTGATGATAAATAGTACGTACACGGGCATAATATTCTACTCCGTTAAGTCTCGAGAAAAACGATGCGTTCTCTCTCTCCATACATTACAAAAAAAAAAAAAAATAAACAAAACTATATCTAACACACATATACATTTCTGATGATTAAAATACACATTGTTTAATATTTACAGTTGATTTTCGTTGACATATTCCCGTCTGCTATTGCTTGTTGGGCTGATTTTCGATATCCGAAGATGACGGTTTTAGCTTTTGCGCGTTCAAAGGCGAATTGCTCCTATCTCGGGACCGGTGTCGCTTTGTCGCCGGATTCCTTGCGAGGCCGCCACCGCCTACAGCGATGGTTGACAACTCATCACCGGTCGACATCGAGTCGTCGGCGGCGGCGGCGGCGGCGTCGACTGCAGTGGTAGATGTAGCGGTTGTCTG
Organism: Myzus persicae; assembly: GCF_001856785.1. Lineage (NCBI taxonomy): Eukaryota > Metazoa > Arthropoda > Insecta > Hemiptera > Aphididae > Myzus > Myzus persicae. The sequence continues at coordinate 291,425 of NW_019101610.1, forward strand.
GAAAGTCCGATCGTCAGCCACACGAGTGTTGACGGTGTGGTCGGAACTCTGCCACTGTCCGGAAAGCTCGAGCGCGGTCGACGAAAGTGTAGCGGTAGCGCAATCGTCATCTAGCGCCCGCTGCAGGGTCGATCCGAGCGCTTCTGGTGGTGACAGTCTCAAATTAGGTTGCCCGGAGTTCGCTTCAGTTGTAGTGACGGTACTAACGCTAATATTATTGGTGGGACTGGTAGTGATAGGGGGTGAATGCGGCAGCTGCGGCGAAGATGGACGAGGGGTTGTGGGAACTAGTGGCCGAGTGGGCGACGTCGGCACAGACGGCTGTGATCTCGAAATACTCTCCATCACCTCTTTTTGGCAAATGTCGCTCTGGTGACCGCTTGGCGGCGACGATGAACAAGGTCGAGGCGACCGGTGGTTGTCACGGGCTTGATTGCGACTACGATTATTAACCAGAACTACACGCGGAGTCAATGAGTTGATCGTGGTTGTGTGAGGCGATTTCGCAGTCTTTGAAGACAATCTGTTTTTTTTTCGGCGGGGTGGGTGGTATTCGATAATACAAGCGTCTGAATCATCAGATCCGGAGGAAAGAACAATGACTTCTGACGAGGATTGATTTGGTTGTTGCACATCCACGTCGTCTTGCCCAGCCGATAAGCCTGGTTTCTGTTGACTCGGGTCGACTCGAGCAAGTGGAACCTTACATTTCTTAATTATGCTATGAACGTAGGGCAAAAGTGGTTTAATAAATCGAAGCTCAGTAGTTATAGATGTTAATTGGCGAATTGGGCTACTACCATATACTTCCCTAGAATGTCCCGATTGTGACGATTTTAGAAATTTACCATCATCGTTATATAATTGGGGATAGTTAACCTTAAAACGATTTCGTAGCTGTTGACGTCGGTTCAACCGCTGCAAACGCCTTACATATTGGTGATACGAATACGTATTGTTACCAATACGAATCATCCTTTGACTGTTATCGTTGGGATTTTCATCACGTTGATAACAGTCTTTGCAGCGATTGTTATCAGGTGATAAAGTTGAGGGTGACTCGGAGTCACTCGAAGACGGTTCTGTATCTGTAAAGTCCAATTCTTGAATTATTTCGTCCAAATAATTTGTCTGTATTTCACCGTCTGGCCCTTGAATTACTTTGATATAATTGTCTTTTGTAATTATAGTGTTCGCCCATCGCATAAACTCAGAGTTGGTATCTGAGTAAAGATTTTTGGCGTCGTCAACGAAACACATCGACACTAGCTCATACGCAGATCGTATGGCCTCAAGATACCGTCTCCGCAACGACTGTAGCCCACGTATATCACGTTCTTCATGCATATGTCGTTTTTTTAGCACCTGGTGGACCGAGTCTACTTTTCCCATGTTTTTACGTTGACTATTCAATTGTTCTTTTTTTCTCTTTAAAAACAATATTTGCATTTCGGAAAAATCATCAGTATGATCATAAAGAATATTGATGTATCGCTTCGTTTTATAATTTAAGCGACGTTTATACCGGTTCAATTCTTCGTTATTAATTTCATCATCTTCAGAGTCTGCATTGTATTCATCATCTTCATCGTCTTCATCGCGTACATCGTCTTCATCATTTTCATCATGTACATCGTCTTCATCATGTACATCGTCTTCATCATGTACATCGTCTTCATCACGTACATCGTCTTCATCGTCTGTATCGTGTACATCGTCTTCATCGCGTGCATTGTCTTCATTGTCTTCACCGCCTGAGCTTAAGATAATAACATCACCATTACTTATGTTACCATCACTTATGGCGACTGAAGATATTGGAGACTTCGGCGGTGCTTGGTCAATTTCCCCAGGTGTACTTAAATGCTGTGGTGACACGACCGGTGGAATCGTTTTTTCTGAATTTACTTGCGACTTACTGCATTCGTCGTCATTACTAATTAAGTTATCGTCCATATTAAAATCTAAAATTTAAATTGCAACAAACATATAATACTACAAAAGCGCTAAGTATAATAAAATAATAATAATAATAATAATAAGAACCTTTATAGTTGCGTAATCCACACTTAAAATTCGATGCCGACTTAGTGTCGTGGTGAATTTCTATTACACTGCCTGCGATATGTACAATAATCGTATATAGTCAGCGTTTGGTCATCAGTTAATCGGTCTATACCTGACAAAAGTGACGGCATAAAAGAAAAATGTTAGGTCAGGTAAAATAATATTATAGAGGTACTCGAAGAAAAATCATATAATAGTAAAAAACGGAACGCGTAAATCGAACAAATACGCGCTCAACAGTTTATCTTTTTTTCAACGTTTGGAAAGGCGGACGGACGTTACGCACGCGCAATATTGACGTAATTTCGTAAATAAGTTGGATATCGACCGGTACCAACTATCGAACGAACACAAGGAGACGAACACGTACAAAGCCACGCACACGCGCACTACGTTTGACAGAGTGAGCGACGGACAGCGAAGGCAACCAGACACGACTTGGCCAGCTATAATACAACCCCTTTGCAGGTGCCCACACCCAATCGACGGGCTGCGCGACTTAGGCGCCGTTCGTGGGCAGCGGCCTTCCCGCAATGTTTTTTGTGTTGGCCAATGCACCCATGCCACCACCACAAACATTCTCCGTATGTGCGTATGATCCCCACAAAATATTCGATGTCCCGCACTCGTCTGCTCACCTGCAACTGTCTATCCCTAATATGGCAGAGGAAGAGCGGGCAGTGCAGGTGGCGGTGGCACTGCGTTGTTCGGGACGTCGATGATCGAACGCGTAATCCTATTACAACATTTGTTTCAGCCGCCATATTCCTGATAACCAGAGTACCAAATTTGAAATGCAACCATTACATAGACAGTAGGTACCTACTGATTATATGTACAAACATTATTTTGTGGTATCGTCTATTTTACGATTATTAATGGGTACTAAGTGTGTCCCGACTTTGATTTCACGGATATGATGACTATTTTTTTTGCTGAAAATTTCATATTTTAAACGATTAATTAAATGGATTTCTAAATTTATAATAAATTCTACGTGTAATTTAGACTTCAGAGAAACAAGAAAAAGTGGGCACCCCCCTCCTGTAAAGCAGTTGTCGAGCTTGTATAATGGACGTGTTAGATTTAAATTAAATGATAAATCAATGCATACGAAAAAACGATAATAAGCGGAGACAGTGTACCATACCAGCATACTTGTATAATCGTATAAACTATCAAACGTAAAAAGTAGACATATTAAAATATGATACATTTTCACATCAATTTTATAAAACTAATATATTAGAATAGGTATCCAGGAGATCTTCAACATTTTTCAGACAAATTTATTTTAAAGAAGAATTTTATCCAAACATTTAAAATACGTATTAAACTTAAATACCAACAAGTACAATACACCATGTGTATAATAGCAATAATACACAACACATATTATATTAGGATTTGTATTTTGTATTGAGATTTACACACGAAGTTTTACTAGTTCATCCATTAATATGGCTACACTAATTTTCTAGGTCATTTTTTTGTATTTTTGTGTAAACGAAAAGTAGTGTCTCAAAATAACTTACAATACTTTTCTCAAAAAATTATAAACATAAAATAATGTAAGACGATTTTGTAAAAATGTAATTAGTGATTTTAATAATCGTCGAGTGGCATGCAAATATAGACATATATGTAGGTAAATACTTATTCATTAGACAGTTATTGTGTGTATAATTTCGTATCGTAATCATCATAATATCGATGAGTGGTTTTGTGACAGCAAAAGCAATACTAATAACACACTTAATAGTCTAATGTGCAGTCAATTATCACACAGCCACACATTGACACAAACAAAAAAAACACAAGACACATTCAAAATACATACAAAACACACATATAAAAACATACATAATGCCTAGGGAATTAATATTATATTTATTTAAGGCACAGTAACTCTAGCCCGCGACAAGTTGATATAAATCAGGAGTGCTATCACAAAAAAATCTCTCATCCGTAAACAAATATAATCTCCTGGTGTGGCAAAAAAACCAAATATATTATATTGTTACTGTTGGTCATAAACTAAATCTAGGTATTAATTATAATTTCTGTTTTCAAGTAGTAATCATTCAAATGAAAACCGTTCAGCTATAATATTAAAATTAAGAAAAAATCCAAATAAATTTCACCGGACTAATTTAATAATTATAATTATTGTTATTCCACACAATGTTATAATAAACGGTTAATGCAATTTTATTTTTAAATAGATGAATTTTATTTATGTTTAATAGTTATTTATATAAAGTATTGAAAATAATTATTATATAAAAATTGAAATCCTGTACAAATTACAAACAATATAGGTTTCAAAAGTCGAAATGTTAAAATTGTGATCAAGATAATGTAAAAAGTTACTTCAATGAAATTACTTTATTATTGCATAGTGCTAAATATTCACAGTAAAAACCGGTTTGAATACGTCAATGCGTGGCAGTGAATAAATAAAGAATAATAACTAGGAAGCCGTTTTATTAATATAAATTATAATATAATTTTAACTTATTTACATTTTGTATAATATTTATATTAGTGTATATTTTGTTTAATGTATGTAAATTAACAATTTGATTTCAAGCATTTCCGAATTCATTAGATAATGTTGTAGTCAGTGTTGAGACTTATCTATATAAATATTATATTAATTATCTATTCTCTTATCTAAATAAAAATCTAAATGTCATCTATTTATCTATCTTAGATGAAAACTCCAGCCATTTACTGTTATCTATCTGGGTATTTTTTTTATAATGCAGAAATTATTTTAATTAGTTTTAATATTATTATATTTATGTTTTCAGTAATATTTGCTATTTTCATTCGTGTCGTCGCCATACGTCAAAGATGACGATTGGACAATAACAATTTCTATTATAATATAATATTATTATTACTTATTATTCTTTAGCCATTACTCATTATAATAATAGTCAATAACACTCTATAGTCGTATTGGTATGCCTAAAATCCAAATGCTGGTAGATATGTGAATAATATAAATAAATGAAATGATGTTAGGTCGAAACGTGAAAAGTACGAACTCCGTAGAAATAATAAATAACCAAAAAATAGTTATTTCGTTGTAAATAAGTCCCTCGATTGCGTACAGCCTACGGGCGCAACCGACCAAAAAATGTAGTATACCTTCATATATAGTGCACATATACATAGGTACCTAATAAGCTAATGTATTTATGTTTACGTCGCAATATATATCGACAAAAATATTTATTTGTTATATAATAACTATGTTAGAAAAAATCTAATATATAAAAATCTCGTGTCATAATGTGAAAAATGTTTGTTACCGAACTCCTCCGAAACGGCAGGACCGATTTTCATGAAATTTTGTGTGTATATTAAGTAGGTCTCGGAGAGTGATATAAACTATTTTTCATTTTCCTAGGTGTAAAGGGTGGCTCACACAAAATACTTTTTAATATTTAACGTGTAAATTGAATAATAATAATATTACTCATCGACTACCGAGCGTACAACAACCCTATGGTTATAGAATATTTGTATCAACATAAAATATAAAAATAAAATATATGCAACTTACATAAAAAACCAGAGCATTGCAGGAATATTAGGAGTGTTGATAAGTTTTGATGGAATATTTTTGTTTTTGAAAATGGCAGCAATTAGACATGCAAACTTAAGTTGCGGAACTCGCAATGCTACCAGTCAAAGATATACAATTTCAAGTATAACACATAATTTGACGGACGAAAAGGTCAGGTTTACGGATTATTATAGTTACATATTAATCCGTGGTCAGATCGCAGGTTACTGGAAACCCGCGAGCTGTCGTGCCATACGTACAATGTACAATAAGTTTATTTTAATTAATAACTTATTTTCTTAATTCTTTTGGTGGAAATTTGTATTTTTTTGTATTTTGGTTGCCAATGGTTAATCGGGCAGAATAGGTTTAAGCATGAATCAAATCGAATCTTCGCACATTGCCTACCAAGGAGGATGAGTTGCACTTTAGCCGCTCATCGGTGTGTCCACAATCAATATAAAAAATAAAATAAAGACAAAACATATTATTATTCATATAATCGTATAGAATCTTTTTACCACCACGAACCACTTCGACCATATTTTATAGGTCACGGACCACTACAATTTTATGAAAACTAGGAAGATCTTTTTGTTTTTGCTCCTTAACAAGAATACACAAAAATTACTATGTACTCTGATACCTACACACTTATAAAAACAGAAAATACTTTTCGGTCGTTGGCAGTAAACAACGATAAGATAACCATATAAATCCTCAATAAGTCGTAGTGTTTTTGGCTATAAATACTTTGTAATAGAAATCGAAGAAAAAATCTATAGTACCACTTATGACTGGCTCACTAACCACCAGTTGGGAAACACTGATATAGATAGTATAGTATGCAGTATGCACCTAGCGGGGTCTGCAATCCACTTGTGGTGGATTGCCTATCTTATAATATACTGCTCGCATTATCACCATTAGACATCAAGTCTCTTATATAGATATGGCATTTTTAACGAGCAACGAGGTGCACGGGATCAGTTATAATATTGTAAAATATAAAAATAGTTTATAACACAATGTGGATAAAATGAGTTTGGTCCGATTCACGAAAAAATAAAAAAATGATCCATGTTGTGTAATGAAACATAATTTTCAGTACACGAAAAGAGCGATTTTACTAAGTGGATTTGACATATACCATTATACATATTAGCTATATAATAAGCTGAATCCTAATTTTTTTTTTAGATTTGAAGTGAATTAAATTAAATTTTTTGGTACCTATAGACAGAATACATAATAATATAATAACATATTAAATGTATATTAATATATTATTACGTACAAATATATTATAATACAATTTGAATTTAAAATATTGTTTTTTTCAAATGTATCTGCTTTCAATCTAGATAAATTCAGATTATCTATTGTCTAATAAATAGATAATTTTAGTTTAGTTTATTTTTATCTTTATCTAAATAGATTTTAGGTACCTACCTATATTATCTGTATCTAGATGAAAAACTATTAATATGGCTTCGACACTGTAGAAACGTACAATTTAATTTAAAAATCAAGTTAGTTAATAAAAATTCACGTTATCTGTATAAAGATTGCTTAGAAATAATTTTGGTTTGTTCGTTTAATAATAATAATAATAATTGTTAACTATAAAGTTTAAATAAGGCGGAAGCACTACCCGAGTATAACATGAAAGCAGTGTAGTCTGCCTCAATATAAGAAAAAATTGTATTATTCGAAGGTTATGCGAAGTAATTATAATATTACTAATTAAAGTAATATACAAATATTTGTGTGACTTTTATTAGAATATATATGGTCCTCGACTACCTGCATTATATTGCATTTCTACGAACCGGTCGGGAAACTTGATTCCATGATGAATTTTAGTTCCTGTTGACGTGCAGAAGTATAGATATTAAGCCGCGGAAAGTCGTTCACATTCAATCCATTTTTATTCAATTCGGTTTTATTCTTTGTCAATCATCTTAATCATAATATAATATTATTATGAAATCAAGTTTAGCGGAAAATGAAGGTTACGCGAAATATTGTCGAAAAACAGTTTCCTAGAAGAGATTTTGGAACAGTAGATGCCATAAAATATGAAACGGTTTTAACAAACCGAATAAACACATCCTATAACATGTAACATAATATACTAATAATAATACATTACATAGCGTTGAAAATCATTATATTCACCAATATGTAGGGCGGTTACGGGACTTGTTCGTTTTACAATAGTCTCAATTCACAGCTCGACACTTACAAGTATACTATAAGTATTGTATTTTTGTATTATGTTTCGAGTCTTCGCTTATTATCGCTCTCTCTCTTACACATACGCACATTCTCTTTCTCACTCGTCTCAGTTTTATTTCTAGTGCTGGCGAAACGAGTGACCACGACGGAGGTTCGAGCGTGAGGACAGTGCATTATTTTGTACCATACGTCGACGATATGTTTGAAGGCAGTCGAGTGAAAACGCTGAACAAGTCGAATACATCGAAACGTTTGAACGATGTCGTACTTCATAATGTGTCGGGAATGTCATCGCAGGTTAAAATAATAATTTCGCTCATTTCGTAACCATTCTGTCGATATAATCGTGGTAATAACTCATATTTATACAGTGGCGAACTGATTGTCTAAACAAACATCCGTTGGCCTGTGTAATTGTATAGTATATGATATTATAAATTATAATATTTAACGTGAATAATTCATGATGATTTCTATCATTTATAATATGTAATTGTAGTCGAAATGTTTCTAAATAAATACTCAAGATTTGTTAACGAAATAAAGTTTAAAAAAATAGTCGTTCGATTCGTCATTATAATCCCAACAAAAAAAGTGCACTTTAAAATATTTACGATAAGCGCATATGTAGTATTTGTGCTGTTTATCGGGTGTCAGGTACTTGAAAAATACATTTTGACAATTTGAAAAATTACAAACTTTGGACCATTATCGAATGAATGATTTGTATAGGTAGTATTGTTTATTCCGTCAACAATAATAATACAATTATCTATTCAAAATATTATACAATACACCTACCTGTTGAGGTATGATATTTGATATTTCACAAAAACGTATTGGAAATCTGAGAATAATCGTTCATCTGTGATTTTTATTTATTCGTGAACAAAATGCATTAGTCGAAAACTGCTCAAAATCTCGACTGGGAAGCAACACGAACCACCCGAAATTCAAGCAAAGGGGACTGTGCCGACGGGCTTTTTCCCCGCTCTCCAAAAAACTGCAACCGAACGACTTGCACCCAGACACATAATATACGGCCATACAGGGTGTCCTGTGTACTTTTTAAAAGATGTGATTGATCATTGAAATGTGTAATGAAAATGCATTAAAGTGCTCGTGAAAAACACCACGAATATACCGAACGGATTCAACGGTAGACAATTAACTTGACGAAAAACGACGAAAAGTGTGTTTTAAACTGACGGCAATGTCAAAAACTGAGTGCTTTGTGGGACACCCTGTATCATTTTTTATAATAATATAATACACGCGCGGTGGCGGCGGTTGTCGACGAGCATAGTATTATTATCATAATTAATGGACAAAATAATATTACGTGTGGCACAGTTTAGTGCGCACAACAGTTTTCACGGAATATGGGCCGTCGGGCGGACGGCGGTCGAATTATAAGATATTATTATGTTAAGTTCGTATACTCACACTCGGTTTAATATTCGAAATCACGATCGTCGAAAACCAACGGTATTTTCGACGTCTATACTTGACCGGTTATTCGTTTTATCTTTTTTTATTTTTCATTCGACAATCTCCGTCGGTACACGAATATATTAATATAATACTATCAAACATAATACAACGAGATTACAAAAATATTACGAATCGAGTGGTTCCCGAAGGCCTTTGCCCTCGGACTATCTCTAATTAACGATAAGACCAGTGATGAAATCGATTTGTTTTAATATTAAAATATAATATCATGAACACTTTTTTTTCGTGCGCGGCGTCGACGACTCTTCGGGAACCGTCGGATAGCATTGCGCCTACAATTAATATTACAAGTACAAAATAGTCACAAATTGCATTGATAGGACCAGCACCGCTGCTACGTACATATCATACCTCCGCCACTGCCGTACAAAAATGAGTGAAATAGTATATTAGCGGCGGCGGCGGCGGCGGCGGCGGCGGCGGTTTCCAATAAATTTCACATTGGAAAAAAAACCGCCGATAAAGAAGCCACTTGCGCAAACACAACAATTATTATTACAATGACACACGAGTACATGACACCGATGTAAACATCAGAGCCTACGATAATGGTCGATATCAGGGTATGACGTGTGATGTCGATTCGTGTCGTGTGCGTGTCAATCGCATTATATTATAGCACAGCACACCAATATTGTATTGTGCATCCGTTGTCACTTATTTTGTCGGTTCGTATTGCGTGTCGTTTCACGATCGGCGTAAAATAATATAAAATGTTACAAAGCTGCGCAGTGGCGTCATATTTTTCTGGACTCGAGATAATTTTCAATTTTTTTTTTTTGCCGACCGGTTATTAGGAAATAATAGGACATCGTACACGTTTGTCGAAACTTGCATTCAGCGGTTCCAATTCTGAGGTTGAATATTAGAGTGAATAATAATAGAGTTGAAATTTAAAAACGCTCATAATTAGAGATTAAAAATTTAAATATTGTGAAAAATCCAACGAGATAACGCACATCGCGTTCTTGAACCTCCCGTTATCTTTGAGTTTGACGGTCGGTCAATTGTCTCTAATATTAGAGCTGAGTACAGAAAATCGGAACTGCTGAACGCAAATTCGGCGTGTTGTCCGACTGTAAGACTGAGAACCTAACGACAACGTCGACAACGCGTGAGGCTGCCACGTCCCCTCGAGTTACCAAAAGGCCTGAACGAGACGGCCGAATGACGCCACCGCTTTGCAGTGATACAACCTGAATAGATACGTACCGGCCCACTTGCCACACTTGACGAAATCGACGGTGCCCCGGCACAGGGCCGACGGGCCGAACACGTGCCGGTACGCGAACCGCATGGCGGCCCGGGTGAGGCGGAGCACGACCAGGGCCACGAGCAGCAGGCCCAACTTCTCCAGCACGCTGTTGGTGGACGAACCGCCGGTCGAGGTGGTCGACTGTTCTGCCGAAGAGGACATGATGGCGGCGGTTACGTGTGCTGCAGTGGCGTCGGCTGTGGAAAAAAAAAATACGGTCCGCTGCTTAGACAGTTAACCGGGAAAAACGACGACAACTCGACGCTCGATTTCACTGTTCCCTGATCCAAACCGTCAATCGACTTGGGTTCGTTGTCAGGTATTTCGGTCGGTTTCGGATCGGTTCGACGTTCGAGTCGATGCGTCGTCAACGTTTTTTACGGTACTAACTGGTGCTCGGTTGCGCGGGGCTTGCGACTGCGACGACTATTTAATCGCGATCGAAATGTACTAATAATAAAATGGGTATCAGGTTTCGGCGGCGGCGGCGGCGGCAGTGTCGTTGGAGGTGGCCGGGTGGCGGGAGGAGTGGCGGAGGACGCGGACTCGCTTGTTGTGCGGAAAACGCTGACCACTACCACCGGACTTGTCGTGCAGCAGTCGCGCGTACTTATCAGCAATAATAATTTTGCTGCACACACAATATTATAGGCGTATTATACCGGTTTCTCGTCGTAGTAGTCGGCGGCGGCTCACACACACACACACACACACACACACACACACGCTCGCACACCCGTGTACGGTACGTCATAGCGAATGCGAGTTATATGGGTTGTTTTTATTCGCGTGATTTCCGCGTTGTTTTTCTAGGCGGATTTTTTTTTTCATGTTACCTGCCCGACACGACAGAAACGATTCCTGTTCCTCGGCAGGTTCAAGTCGGCCCGACAATATTATACTCGTCCGACTGGTTTTTCGTTTTCCGCGTGCACATGACGTTAATGTTGTGGGTATGGAGTTTTATCGTAGAACAATATTACCACCGTCATTTGAGCCGCGAGTGGAGGCGACGTACTCCAAAACGAAATCGGCAGGATGTACCTACCTATAATATTGTTATGTCGTCGAGTGTAGACCTAACTTTATAGTTTTCGTCCTGAGGCGGCGATAATATAACTTTGGCCCGGACTTTTATGTAAATCGGTAATATTCCGGTACACTTGACTTTGAATAATTTTGAATAAATATACATCGACGTTTCGTAATGCGCTCATCACGGTCAGTCATTTGTTTTTTCATATCTGGGTGAACATGAGTTAAACGTAATAATTGGTCAAAGTCTTAAAATTGTTGAATGCGACAGTCTGATTTTTAACCCAAGACGATCGAACTGATGAATCATAATTTATAATTTTCAATCAATTACAAGTCTTAATTATAGGTAAATTAATAAAAAAAAAATTAACAATACTTGATAGCTGATACTCATACAGTTTGGTTATGTTTAAAAACATGTAATAGCTTTCCAAAAATTGTTTTTTTCTGTGTGCCTATTAAATACGTTCGATACACATTTTTTGCATGTTTTTGAGATTCTAAAATATTTTTTGCATAAAAATCCCGGGTTAACCACCAAATATACTTGTTCTTACCATCGACTACTAATAATATATATACTGGTATATGCGGTTCAACGATAATTGATTATAGTACATAAGGCAAGGTGTGCAGCTATGTTACTCACAGGTAGGTATACTAACTTCTTCGAGAAACCCCAATGTGGTGACGAATGGAATTGTATTCAATTATAAAAAAACAAATGATGAATTTTGAACACCACCGATTTGAAAGGCAAACAATTAATTTTGATTTAAAAAATAATTAAAATAAATAAAGTTACATTTAAAACGCTCGATATTATTGAAGTCTTATAATATTTAATTACATCGTATTTCTATATTATAATTTAAATTTAAATGGTATATTGTAACCTTATTTTTTGCATTTAAAGGTTGTTGATAATTTGTATGAAATATTTAAAAATAATTTTCGTAGGTAAGCTTAAAATAATAAAATACCAACACTCCCTAAAATTACTTTTATATTTCGCTCATGGAACCTTTAATTTACAAAAGACATACTCAAATATAGTATTTACTATATTATAAACTATAATAAATGGTACTTTATTACTATTATTAGTACCTACAACTCAAGACCAATGACGACCATATTAATATCATTAATATACTTTTAATCACGTTGGAAATAATTTGAAATTAATTATTAAAAATATTTTCATTTTAGAAAACGCGATAACGATAATGTATACGTCAAGGTTTAAGTAGTTCGAGTTTAGTTGGCCATTTTACTACTATCGGCAAGTAACCCTACAAATTGCGATAAGAACGATATCGGGTCTCACTCACGTGCCAAATATACGGTGTTCAAATCCTGAAGTAAAGCGTAACAGTTCAAAAAAAAAGTCAAATTTAGCGTTATTTTTCAAAAGTGAGTGTGAAATATTCAAGAGTTAGTAAGAATGAAATATACAACAAAATGTTAGATTTTTAATTTGATGAGAACAATTTTTTTTTAATCTCATTTGTATTAAATATTTTCTTGGAAATGCAATATGTCTGAAAGCACGTCAAATCACACTTATCAGTTATTGCCTATTACTAGGTAATAAAGTATTATTAATAACTGTAGCTGTCATCCACTTGCCTCGGAAACTGTTGGTTGGAATATACATTTTATCTGTAAGCTGTTCAAATACTCGTGAGATATCAAAAGCAAAAAAGTTATTTCAACGAATAACACTGCGACAGTGTGTAGATATGTCGTTGCCCTATCCGATCAATAAAACTGTGTTGTATTAATACAACTGATAAGTTATAACAGACTCAAAAATGAAAAAAATTGGTTTACACCGTTCCGGGGCAAAAACTGTTACATTCCAAACACTGGTCAATAATACAATAAACCAAGTTCGTCCTAGAACAGGTATGTCAACAAATAATTAAGGTCTGCTGCAATTCATCGAACAAAAAAATTACAAAATTTTGGTTCAGTGTCATAATTAGGTTAGTGAGAAGTATACATAATTATGTCATTTCTCTGTCTCATCTTCGATAAACTGTAATCGAATAAGTATTGTATACAGAGAGTAAAAAATTCAATTAAAAATGTGTATAAAATACTATAAAACTATAAAACTATTCAATTTCATATTTGGCCCAGTTAATAATATTTGAGTTCAACATTCACGTCCTAGACGCTGCGTTTATTATTATTTGTTATTATAATCAATGTCGTCGTCGTCGCCAAGTTCAACAAAACTTTACACTACCTGTATTAAACTACTTTTTAGCTATGCGTCGGATGATTTAATAATACTGTGATGATAGGTACTTTTTTTATTTGATAATAATTTCAGAACACTTACGTCATATGATAGGTAGGTAATAATTATTTATACTAAAGGTAATTAAATGTTATACGTACACGTAGCTGCGATTCCAGACGACCGTCCACGTGGTCGTTGTGTCGGTTCGATGATTTGTTACGACTAATGAAGTCCATCATAATAGTAATAGTAATTATTATAAATTATTATTGTGGTACGTTTTGATTACGGCGTGTTTGTTACGCATACGTTTTAAGCCACACACGCGCATGTGCGCGTTAATGGTTAAGTCGTGGAAAACTGTGGCACAGCAAGACTTGATCGGTGAGAACATAACGATGTTGATTAAAAAATATTATAACAAAGCGTAATATTGTGTATTATTTTACAAAACTGTTTTTTTTAAATAAATATTATTCTGGTCAAGTGATAAGGTGGCTGATAGCCGCGGCGGCGGCCCAGCGAAGAGCCGGCCGTCGATCGATACGACGTCGGCGGCGGCGTTTTAGCATCCGCCGCGCGCTCACCGGCCTATTATATTATTATTATATTTTGTTTAAACACTTTATAATCGTATATAATAATTATGTGAAATATATTATGTAATCTATACGTTATTTATTTTAATAGCCACCAACGCGGTTTTAGGTATATATGAAAAATCGAAATCAAATAGAAAAACCGTCTATGTGACTATGTACACCATTTAAATAATATGCAATATAATATTGTATTGTCGTCATAATAATAATTAATAATAATACTACTATGCTCTTTATATTAAACAAATCGTAAAATATATTAGAATATAATAATAATTAGAATACTATTTCATACAGTAATATTACTTGCTGTTATTGAACCGTAAGTTATGAGTCATAAGTCAATAGTCAATACCGACGTCCTCTCAATTATTAATATCAGTCTTCTTTGTTTTTAGTATTATAATATGAATAATAATAAAGAACCACAAAAGCATAATGAACTAAATTATTGTACTTGAGGTATCAAAAACTGCTTTAAATTTACAATACATCTAGATGTGAATATAATAATATAATGAATTCATAAGTATTAATTGTAATTACTTAATTTACTTAATTGTATTTACTTAATTAACTGTTAATTCGTCAAGTAAAACTAGTTTAAATTTATAATTTTAATTCAACTTTCAAAACATAATATAAAGTAGTGTTACTACCACAATGACAACAACTAAGAACATAATAATGTAAGTATACAACAATTAGTAGACCATATTATTTATTATATTAACATATTTTAAAAGTAGACAATTCCGTACTGTATATTTTTCAAAATATAATATTATCACTAGTCAAAGATGGATTTAGGTACACAATTTATCCATGTATACCGTATACATTCAAATTGATAATCCTTATTTTCTAGAATGTAGAATGTAGTAGGTACATTTTTTTTTTTTATTACAGTGCAATCATTTATTTAAAAACATGCATTTTTATCAGATTTCTTCTTAGAACTCTCGGACTTATAGTCCAACGGAGGGCATTGAAAATGTATTAAATTATGGTCTTGTACATAATTATTTTGTTTTCCAGCGCATTCTGTAACCCAGTCAATGACGTATTTTATTTGTTTCTCTGAAAGTGCTGGTCCAATCCCTAACATCACACGAGTACGTTTTTCAGGATGTTTTATTTTTGAGTCGACCTTTTTATCCACTATTGGTATATCTATTGATTTTTCTAAACTATTTAAATGCTCTCCACATTCCTCAAATGTTTCATTATTTCGATCAAATGGCTCTTCTGGCGTGTCTGTGCACTCAAACTGTGCAGATTCCGATAACTCGTGTAATGTTAATTGATCTTCATCGAATTTATTGTTGTCAGTTATTGACAGTAAATCATCTTTGGATGAGTAAATGGCACTGTTATCGGATTCCGAATGAATTGAACTTTTTTCTAGCGCCCCCGAACGATTACTTTGTTGGTCAGTATCTGAGTGACGAAATCCATCAGAACCGCTACTAATTTCACTGCCCGAACTTTCTTTATCATTCGTCATGTAAGTATTCTCATCAAAGACCTGTTTAATTACTTTTATGTTATTATTATCATCATCCGCAGCATTAAGATTTAAATCGGTTTTATCTAATATTGAAAATTCAGATTTTAATGACTCATTGTCTCCTAAAGATTCATCCACGGCTTCAATATTTGACAATGGATCATTTGCATTAGTAACTAAAGCCATCATAACAATGAAATCTTTGTTTACTTCAATGTTTGTTAAGCTATTTATATTATTTATGGTTTCTTCATTCATCTCAGAATCTATCTCATTTATGTTGTCTTCATATTTTATCATACTCATTTCATCCAGTACTTCAGAATTTACAGTATAGTCATTATACTTGTCTTCGTTTTGAACTCCAGAGTCATTTTTTTCGTAATTTGATTCTGTTAATACTAAAGATGAAGGGTTACCGATCATTTCTTCATTACCAAGTTCACCAAAACTCAGATGTTCGGCTTTCTGTGTAGTATCTGACATGGAGTCAAATGAGATTTCTGATTGTGGGTCATTGCATATCACACTTTCAGCACTAAGTTGTGACAGGATTTCTTGATCATACGGATTATCTTTTAATTTCTTTATTAACAATTCATAGTCCTGATCATCACAAACTGTAGTAATCATTGGAGTATTGATCATTGGTGCACGTAGAATTTCCGTTAACGATTCGGGCCCATGATCCATATTTACGTCCTGCCAAACCATAATGCCTTCTGCTGATCTAGTATCTAATAAATTGGTTGATGGTTCTTCAACTTCAGGGTGACAAGAAAATTCGGTATCCAAACTGCAGGTTTGAGAAGATGAAGAACTGAAGCATTGGCTCTTTTCATGAATACTATTTTCTTCGGAATTTTCTATTTCAAGTTCAACTAGTGAATTTTCATTTGATGATAATACTACGTCTACACAATCAAGCCTTGCCAAATATTGATAAATTTCCACAAATATTTCCAATAAAATACCACTTGAGTGATCTGTAGATAACGTATCGCACAATAATAACATTGTACCTTTTAAGCTATTGTTTAGGTAAGCTGCTGCAATTCCAATAAATTCGTTTGATTTAATATCATTTTTAAAATTGCCAATTTTAATTATTTCCATAAATATTTTTTTCTTAAGTGACAAAATATTCCACATTGTCTCTATTTTATCATAAGTCTCATATTCATTAGATAAAGTCTTAGCCAGTGCCTTTAATGTATTTGGAGTCAAGCCACCAGGTCCAAGTTTTAGGTCAGGAGGATCCAAATATTCTTTTACTGGTGGCTGTTTACCACTAGCTTTCATAGAAAAGTAAATTGAAGACCATAGAAGTAGGTTTGAAGGTTGAGTGCGTATTGCAGCTTTTGACCATTCTGACAACAGTTTTGACAAATAAAGAGGAACTTCAATCTTACCGGTGGTAATGAAATGATTTTTAGCACCACAACTTTTATTTCCAAACATATCAGTATATCACACGTACAAACATTTGTAAAATATATGCATATAAATTAATATAGCTTAACTATAAATAATATTCTTAATATTGCATTGTATTTGTTTAGCTCTTTCCTTAGCAATTACAAAAACTAAACTTCAAGATATCGTTTCTATAAGAGCAATATTTATACTTGATAACTATGACAGCTGTTTAATTCATTTAAAGACAAACAATCTGTATATGTTGCAAAATATTTGGAGGAACATTTAATATCTTAACAGTTAAAAAAAAAATAGTAAACTAATGGTAAACTTTTTTTTTAAATCATAAAAATATTTTCTGTAACCCGATCATGTCATTTTATTATAATACTATTTTTAGAGTTCTTTAACAACCATAAATAAATCAGATACAACAATTGTGTGTAATAAGTTAGCCATTATGTTTAATATATTATTATTTTAATAAATTCGTCAGTAAATTGTCTACAATTGATTTACACATGCAAACCCCTGTCTTCATCGTATATTCGTATATTTATTGTTTATTTTGAAAAAAGAATAATATAAATGGTCAAAATGTTACAATGTTACCTATATGGAATTTATCGTTAGTGGTTTTTTTTTTTAATTGTATTGAAACAAATCTATTGAATCGTAATCTTATTTAAAAATGATCCACTACATTAAGTATACACACTCAATAATATCGTGATCGGGTAATCGGTAAGACATCTACTAGAAAATGAAAATTTGACCAAAAGAAAGTGTCTAACGCTAACTACTAGCTAACTACATTGTCTAAAGAACTTTTAGTAAACAATTAGGTTATAAGATCTGTTGTTCTTTAATGGAAGTGAATGATATACTTTTCTACGATATTAAATTGTATGATAATATTAATACTCACATACGAAAAAACAAATAAATAGGTATGTACGCCGTTCGTTGTACGTTTAATTGGTAACTAATCTGTTCAAAAAACGTGTCGTTGAGTTTGTATTTTCTGTATTTCTTAATCATTGATAGGAATCTAGGTTTCTACTTAACAAATATACAGCAGATTGGTTTGAAATTCTATTAAAAATGCAGTTTTAAAAATTAAATATTGATTGGCCTAATTATAATTAAGTAAGACTTAACAGTATCCAAAGTAAATACCAATAAAGTAAATATTTATAACATAACTTATTATACGTCATTTAATACGCTTAAACTACAAAATATATTTACAAATTTAATCCTGGTAGAATAAATTAATTGTTATTATAACACATACAAAAATATTTGAATGTGGCTAAATAGCTTTTTTAGTAAAACAAATAAAAATGAATGCGAGGACACGACTCAGCACACTATTAATGAAGATAAGGTTAACGAGGATAAGGTTGAAGAGGATAAGGTTAAAGAGGAATCAATCAAAATCTGTGAGAAAAAAGAAGAGAAACCAATAATTAAGGCTGATTTGCCAGAACGAGTTGAACACGTAAAAATAGAAGAAGAAAATTTACCAGCATTACAAAATAAACAAGACTTAAATTTAAACAATGACACTACAAACACAAAAAAAAATGAAGAAATAAATAATTGTAAAATAGAGGCCGTCCTAAGGATTATACCAGTTTTAGAAAAAAATATACAAACACTTACCAATAAGGTAAATATAAATCGATTTGTTGATAAAATGTTTTAATGATTTTTAAATTAATGTAGGTATCTTGTCTATCTGGCTTAATTAATACGAAACAGCTCAATGCCAAAATAGAAACTGAACAAAATATAATTTTAAACAATTCTAATTTAAATAGTCCAAACCCAGTAAATAAATCGAACGATATAGAGGATACAACGACACCGAAAAAGAAAGATATTAAAATTCCAAAAATTTCCAAAAAAAATAAGAAAAAGACCAAAAATAAATTAAGTGTAACAAAAAAAAAAAAAAAAAAGCCGGAAAACCCCGTAAAACCTGAAACAAAGCTTACCGAAACTATTAATGAAAATGTTCAAGTGACAAATCCCGAAAATTCAGATCAGAACAATGGTAAGTCAATTGACCAGTTGTCCAATTATTTGGATGGGCGATTAGAATGCTTTTTTACAAAAATACAGTCAGCATTGTCGCAAATTAAAATTGATAAGATAAACGAAAAATGTGAAATTATGGTTCATCTATCCGGACTGGATAATAAAATGAACACAAACGAAATAAACATAGATAAATTAATGTCAAATGTGCAACAGTTAAGTAGAAAAAACCAACAGGAAATTATGAAAAAACGATCAAGTATGAAAACAGAAAATAATAAACAAGAATTGCAAAAAAGCATAGACGATATTAAAATGTGTATTGATTACCTAATACAACCAAATGCAGTTGACGTACGGCAAACTCAACAGTGTACCGATACTCCAATCACGAACAAAAATACTGGGTGTACCTCGGATCGGTGTGTTTGCCAATTAATAAACAATTCTAATGCGGCTAATATAGATATGATAAATTCAAGCGATGGTTACAATCAGATAAAGTACGGTGATATCATTCTATGTGAGTTTTTAAAAGCAAAGCTAACTGCGGAAATGTTTAAACGTAATGAACATCAAAATACGGGGCAGGTAAATCAGTTTTCGAATAAAAACGACGACAAAAAAATTAGCCATTCATCAGTATGTTCAAAGAAATCAAACAATGTTTTAAAAGATTGTGCTGGAAATCAAATCGACGACAAAAAAACTTGCAATACATCAGTTTGTTCAAAAAAATCAAACAATGTTTTAAAAGATTGTGCTGGAAATCAAATCGA